>NW_026647142.1:535000-608000 GCF_950295315.1 Erinaceus europaeus | reverse complement strand
CATGTCTGCACTGCTCATGCCCAGGTGTCTGTGGGGGTCCGTGGCAGAGGCTGTAAGGGGGCTAGGGGGGCAGAAGGAGACTGTTTGAGAGGCAGGCTGCAGGCAGGGGAGCCCAGGGGTGTGTGCAGGGCTGTGTGTGTGGGTGTGGTGGCAGGGCGTTAGGGCAGGTCCCCCTGCTGGATGGTGAGATGGCAGCTGGGCTGGCCCTGGGTCCTCAGGGCTGAAGGGCAGAAGCAGGGTGGCAGTAAAGTAGCGCAGGGAGGAACACAGTAGATGTTAGTTGGGAGCTGGGGGACAGAGGGTAAGGGGAAAGGGGGCATCCTTGAGGAGGGGTCAGGACTAGAGAGTAGGGGCAGCTGGAGGCATGGAAGGTCCCAGGAATCAGGGACTGACAGGAACAGATTCCTACACCCCCCCCACTGGATAGAAGCTGCAGAAGCCAGAGCAGCAGCACTGGCTTGCCTAGGCCAAGGGCCCTGAGTGAGTCCATCTGAGGATGAGGAAGAGGAGGAGGGGGTGGAGGAGGAGGAGGAGAAAGAGGAGGAGGAAGAGTAGGAAGAGGAGGAGGAGGAGGCGTAGGAGGAGGAGGAGGGGCAGGAGGGCAGCTGTCAGTAGGCAACGGGATTAATAGAGGCCTCCATTACGGAGGCATGTGTCCAGGCAGGCACCCACCAACCCTCAGGGGCAGCTCAGGGCACCCAGGGACTTGGTGTGGGTATCTCTAGGGCAGGGACTGTCAGTCAGTCAGCAAGACTGTGTGTCAGTGCACATGGTGGGACAGGGGCCTGGCGGACCTTGGTCCCCCGCCCTGGACTGTCAGATGCCAGCCCCATGCCCAGACACACACCAATCTGCACATAGCCACTTGGCCCGGCCGACCAGCACCGGCTTTGGCCTGGGGCTCTGGCTCTGGTGGCTGGCCACCACCCCTCAGGTCAAGTTCAGCGTGGGGGTCATGGCTGCTGGTCAACTGGATGGGCGGGGTCCCCATGGCCTAGCAACCACATGAGCCCTCTGTGATGTCCTAGCCCCTGGCAATCTGTGCTGGCCACACTGGTACTGGGCTGCCCAACTGCCCTGCCACTAGGTCAGGCAACAGCGCCCAGACGCCTGGGCCCTGGCACAGAGGGACAGAAGGATGGGAAGACAGTGCTGACCGACGAGGGACCTCAGGGCTGGCAGCCAAGAGAAGACAGGTGGAGGTGCGCCCGGGATCCTGGGAGCCCAGGCCAGAGCTGCCTGCATGCCTGCCTGCCTTCCTGGATGTCCGTATGCTGCCTTTGTCCAGGTAGGTTTCTCAGGTCCCCTCCAATCCTGTCCTCTCCTGTCCTCTCCTGTCCTCACCATCCTCTCCCCTCTCCTCTCCTCCGCACTTTGCTTCTCTCCTTTGTCTGTCCTCTCTTCCAGGTGCCCTGCTCACCAGCTCCAGCACTTGTGATGCTTCTCCAGTGACAGCTGTTCGCAACCCCTTCCACCCCCTGCCTGCCCCTAATGTGACCCAGCTCACAGGGTCTCCGGCTCATCCCACCCAAACCCACACGCCCCAACACATTCCCTGGTTCAGCCCCTCTGCCCTATTCAGCCAAACTGGGCCTTTGCAACCTACCTATGCATCGTTGTTTCTCCTCACCATTCAAGGAGAGATCTCCTTTTGTACTTAGCTTGGTTGACTGGTGGATGGATGGATGGATGGAAGGATGGATGCATGGATGGATGAATGGATGGATAGATGTATGGGTGGATGGATGGATGGATGGACAGGTCAATGGATGGGTTTTGTAGAGGCAGAGTACCATATAGGGGTACTGGAGTCCGCTGGTGTCAGATCCTTAGTCAATGTCAAATGTAAAACATTAATTCATCAATAACAAAAATGAATAAGCACCTAAATAAATAAATAAATATAAAAACTGGGTTAAAAAATACATGGCGTCTTTGCCTTTGTGCATATGGAATGCTGTGAGGATCTTAACAAGGAAAGCATTGTCCTGAGTAGCCCATTTGAAGTCGTGGAATATTTCCTTTTCCTTTTTCTTTTTTTACTTTCTATTTTCTTGATTATTCACTGGAATAAATAGACAGGAATTGAGAGGGAAGGGAGGTAGAGAGAGTTTGAGACACAGAGAGAGACAACTGCAGCACTTCCGCACCATCTGTAAAGATTTCCCCTGGCAGGTGGGAACCAGGGTGTTGAAGCCCAGTCCTCCTGCATTGTAACATGAGTGCTTAACTGGGTGTGGCACCACCTGGTACCCTTGATGGGAGACTTTTTTTTAGCAATGAAAAGAAATTCTCGTGGCAAGGTAATAAATAAATGAAGAAGTCAATAAAAGTGCATTTACATTAACTCAGTGGAAACACACAGGGACATATCCGTCTCTGTTACCTGTATTACTTCTTCATGTATGGATTGATTGCCTCAAGGGGTTATTGCCACAGCTGAGTGCCTACGCCACGAATAATCCACAGCTCCTGCACTCCATTTGTTCCCCTTTCGCTGCCCTTGTTGCTTGGTCACTGTGGTGGTTATTGTTTTTGTTGTTGTTGTTGTTGTTACTGACCTTGCATCTGACAGACACAAAAGGAGAGAGCAGAGGAAATACAGGGTGGGAGAGAAAGATAGAGCTCCTAAAGACCTGCTTCACCCCCTGTAAAGCGACTCCCCTGCAGGTGGCGGTCTGGGGGCCAGACCCCAAATCCTTCCACCTGTCCCCTCTATTCGTGAGCGCCACAAGCCCTTAACCCTCTGACATACCGCCAAACCTCCCTGGATTTACTTTTGAAGGCAGTATCACCTGCCTCGTTTTGAATCCTCATTATCCTGAGGGTCAGTCCTGGAGACAGTGTCATGACACGACACACGGAGATCTCTGTTATCAGAGAGCACCTGGAACAGCAGCTGGGGCTCTAGTGCCAGGGCAAGAGCAACACCCCATCCACCTTCCACGGAGTCCACCTGCCTGCATTTTGGTCCTTTTCCCTCCAAAAAAGATTTTTCCCTTTTTTCACTTTGAAACAGGCAGGAGACAGGTTACCCAGGCAGGGGGAAAAAAAATAAAAGCCTTTTTTTTTTTTTTTTTTTTTTTTTTTTTTACCGAAGTGAATGACCATCTTCTGGGAAGTATAGGTTTTGAACCTGAAAACTCTGTCTGTCTGTCTCTTAGTGAAAAGAAAGAGCCACCAGCCCAGCCAGATCTCATGCTCAGATGGGGTGTTTTTGCCAGTCAAAGGTCTGCACAGCGCACTAGGGATTGGGCGGCCTGAGACCCAAATGTTACATTGTAGATGGACTGTTGGCAGTTCTTGCTCCCCAAGACATTGGACTGTCTCAACTCCCTCCCCTACAGCATGAAAAAAAGACTCTTGACAACCTTGGAGCAACTGGAGTGGGGGCGAGGGGAGCTGTTTGCATGTCTGCACTGCTCATGCCCAGGTGTCTGTGGGGGTCCGTGGCAGAGGCTGTAAGGGGGCTAGGGGGCAGAAGGAGACTGTTTGAGAGGCAGGCTGCAGGCAGGGGAGCCCAGGGGTGTGTGCAGGGCTGTGTGTGTGGGTGTGGTGGCAGGGGGTTAGGGCAGGTCCCCCTGCTGGATGGTGAGATGGCAGCTGGGCTGGCCCTGGGCCCTCAGGGCTGAAGGGCAGAAGCAGGGTGGCAGTAAAGTAGCGCAGGGAGGAACACAGTAGATGTTAGTTGGGAGCTGGGGGACAGAGGGTAAGGGGAAAGGGGGCATCCTTGAGGAGGGGTCAGGACTAGAGAGTGGGGGCAGCTGGAGGCATGGAAGGTCCCAGGAATCAGGGACTGACAGGAACAGATTCCTACACCCCCCCACTGGATAGAAGCTGCAGAAGCCAGAGCAGCAGCCCTGGCTTGCCTAGGCCAAGGGACCTGAGTGAGTCCATCTGAGGATGAGGAAGAGGAGGAGGGGGTGGAGGAGGAGGAGGAGAAAGAGGAGGAGGAAGAGTAGGAAGAGGAGGAGGAGGAGGTGTAGGAGGAGGAGGAGGGGCAGGAGGGCAGCTGTCAGTAGGCAACGGGATTAATAGAGGCCTCCATTACGGAGGCATGTGTCCAGGCAGGCACCCACCAACCCTCAGGGGCAGCTCAGGGCACCCAGGGACTTGGTGTGGGTATCTCTGGGGCGGGGACTGTCAGTCAGTCAGCAAGACTGTGTGTCAGTGCACATGGTGGGACAGGGGCCTGGCGGACCTTGGTTCCCCGCCCTGGACTGTCAGATGCCAGCCCCTTGCCCAGACACACACCAATCTGCACATAGCCCCTTGGCCCGGCCGACCAGCACCTGCTTTGGCCTGGGGCTCTGGCTCTGGTGGCTGGCCACCACCCCTCAGGTCAAGTTCAGCGTGGGGGTCATGGCTGCTGGTCAACTGGATGGGCGGGGTCCCCATGGCCTAGCAACCACATGAGCCCTCTGTGATGTCCTAGCCCCTGGCAATCTGTGCTGGCTACACTGGCACTGGGCAGCCCAACTGCCCTGCCACTAGGTCAGGCAACAGCGCCCAGACGCCTGGGCCCTGGCACAGAGGGACGGAAGGATGGGAAGACAGTGCTGACCGACGAGGGACCTCAGGGCTGGCAGCCAAGAGAAGACAGGTGGAGGTGCGCCCGGGATCCTGGGAGCCCAGGCCAGAGCTGCCTGCATGCCTGCCTGCCTTCCTGGATGTCCTTATGCTGCCTTTGTCCAGGTAGGTTTCTCAGGTCCCCTCCAATCCTGTCCTCTCCTGTCCTCTCCTGTCCTCACCATCCTCTCCGCTCTCCTCTCCTCCGCACTTTGCTTCTCTCCTTTGTCTGTCCTCTCTTCCAGGTGCCCTGCTCACCAGCTCCAGCACTTGTGATGCTTCTCCAGTGACAGCTGTTCGCAACCCCTTCCACCCCCTGCCTGCCCCTAATGTGACCCAGCTCACAGGGTCTCCGGCTCATCCCACCCAAACCCACACGCCCCAACACATTCCCTGGTTCAGCCCCTCTGCCCTATTCAGCCAAACTGGGCCTTTGCAACCTACCTATGCATCGTTGTTTCTCCTCACCATTCAAGGAGAGATCTCCTTTTGTACTTAGCTTGGTTGACTGGTGGATGGATGGATGGATGGAAGGATGGATGGATGGATGGATGAATGGATGGATAGATGTATGGGTGGATGGATGGACAGGTCAATGGATGGGTTTTGTAGAGGCAGAGTACCATATAGGGGTACTGGAGTCCGCTGGTGTCAGATCCTTAGTCAATGTTAAATGTAAAACATTAATTCATCAATAACAAAAATGAATAAGCACCCAAATAAATAAATAAATATAAAAACTGGGTTAAAAAATACATGGCGTTTTTGCCTTTGTGCATATGGAATGCTGTGAGGATCTTAACAAGGAAAGCATTGTCCTGAGTAGCCCATTTGAAGTCGTGGAATATTTCCTTTTCCTTTTTCTTTTTTTACTTTCTATTTTCTTGATTATTCACTGGAATAAATAGACAGGAATTGAGAGGGAAGGGAGGTAGAGAGAGTTTGAGACACAGAGAGAGACAACTGCAGCACTTCCGCACCACCTGTAAAGATTTCCCCTGGCAGGTGGGAACCAGGGTGTTGAAGCCCAGTCCTCCTGCATTGTAACATGAGTGCTTGACTGGGTGTGGCACCACCTGGTACCCTTGATGGGAGACTTTTTTTTAGCAATGAAAAGAAATTCTCGTGGCAAGGTAAAAATAAATGAAGAAGTCAATAAAAGTGCATTTACATTAACTCAGTGGAAACACACAGGGACATATACGTCTCTGTTACCTGTATTACTTCTTCATGTATGGATTGATTGCCTCAAGGGGTTATTGCCACAGCTGAGTGCCTACGCCACGAATAATCCACAGCTCCTGCACTCCATTTGTTCCCCTTTCGCTGCCCTTGTTGCTTGGTCACTGTGGTGGTTATTGTTTTTGTTGTTGTTGTTGTTGTTACTGACCTTGCATCTGACAGACACAAAAGGAGAGAGCAGAGGAAATACAGGGTGGGAGAGAAAGATAGAGCTCCTAAAGACCTGCTTCACCCCCTGTAAAGCGACTCCCCTGCAGGTGGCGGTCTGGGGGCCAGACCCCAAATCCTTCCACCTGTCCCCTCTATTCGTGAGCGCCACAAGCCCTTAACCCTCTGACATACCGCCAAACCTCCCTGGATTTACTTTTGAAGGCAGTATCACCTGCCTCGTTTTGAATCCTCATTATCCTGAGGGTCAGTCCTGGAGACAGTGTCATGACACGACACACGGAGATCTCTGTTATCAGAGAGCACCTGGAACAGCAGCTGGGGCTCTAGTGCCAGGGCAGGAGCAACTCCCCATCCACCTTCCACGGAGTCCACCTGCCTGCATTTTGGTCCTTTTCCCTCCAAAAAAGATTTTTCCCTTTTTTCACTTTGAAACAGGCAGGAGACAGGTTACCCAGGCAGGGGGAAAAAAAATAAAAAGCCTTTTTTTTTTTTTTTTTTTTTTTTACCGAAGTGAATGACCATCTTCTGGGAAGTATAGGTTTTGAACCTGAAAACTCTGTCTGTCTGTCTCTTAGTCCACAGAAAGAGCCACTAGCCCAGCCAGATCTCACGCTCAGATGGGGTGTTTTTGCCAGTCAAAGGTCTGCACAGCGCACTAGGGATTGGGCGGCCTGAGACCCAAATGTTCCATTGTAGATGGACTGTTTGCACTTCTTGCTCCCCAGGACATTGGACTGTCTCAACTCCCTCCCCTACAGCATGAAAAAAAGACTCTTGACAACCTTGGAGCAACTGGAGTGGGGGCGAGGGGAGCTGTTTGCATGTCTGCACTGCTCATGCCCAGGTGTCTGTGGGGGTCCGTGGCAGAGGCTGTAAGGGGGCTAGGGGGCAGAAGGAGACTGTTTGAGAGGCAGGCTGCAGGCAGGGGAGCCCAGGAGTGTGTTCAGGGCTGTGTGTGTGGGTGTGGTGGCAGGGCGTTAGGGCAGGTCCCCCTGCTGGATGGTGAGATGGCAACTGGGCTGGCCCTGGGTCCTCAGGGCTGAAGGGCAGAAGCAGGGTGGCAGTAAAGTAGCGCAGGGAGGAACACAGTAGATGTTAGTTGGGAGCTGGGGGACAGAGGGTAAGGGGAAAGGGGGCATCCTTGAGGAGGGGTCAGGACTAGAGAGTGGGGGCAGCTGGAGGCATGGAAGGTCCCAGGAATCAGGGACTGACAGAAACAGATTCCTACAATCCCCCCCACTGGATAGAAGCTGCAGAAGCCAGAGCAGCAGCCCTGGCTTGCCTAGGCCAAGGGACCTGAGTGAGTCCATCTGAGGATGAGGAAGAGGAGGAGGGGGTGGAGGAGGAGGAGGAGAAAGAGGAGGAGGAAGAGTAGGAAGAGGAGGAGGAGGAGGCCTAGGAGGAGGAGGAGGGGCAGGAGGGCAGCTGTCAGTAGGCAACGGGATTAATAGAGGCCTCCATTACGGAGGCATGTGTCCAGGCAGGCACCCACCAACCCTCAGGGGCAGCTCAGGGCACCCAGGGACTTGGTGTGGGTATCTCTGGGGCGGGGACTGTCAGTCAGTCAGCAAGACTGTGTGTCAGTGCACATGGTGGGACAGGGGCCTGGCGGACCTTGGTCCCCCGCCCTGGACTGTCAGATGCCAGCCCCATGCCCAGACACACACCAATCTGTACATAGCCCCTTGGCCCGGCCGACCAGCACCTGCTTCGACCTGGGGCTCTGGCTCTGGTGGCTGGCCACCACCCCTCAGGTCAAGTTCAGCGTGGGGGTCATGGCTGCTGGTCAACTGGATGAGCGGGGTCCCCATGGCCTAGCAACCACATGAGCCCTCTGTGATGTCCTAGCCCCTGGCAATCTGTGCTGGCCACACTGGCACTGGGCAGCCCAACTGCCCTGCCACTAGGTCAGGCAACAGCGCCCAGACGCCTGGGCCCTGGCACACAGGGACGGAAGTATGGGAAGACAGTGCTGACCGACGAGGGACCTCAGGGCTGGCAGCCAAGAGAAGACAGGTGGAGGTGCGCCCGGGATCCTGAGAGCCCAGGCCAGAGCTGCCTGCATGCCTGCCTGCCTTCCTGGATGTCCTTATGCTGCCTTTGTCCAGGGAGGTTTCTCAGGTCCCCTCCAATCCTGTCCTCTCCTGTCCTCTCCTGTCCTCACCATCCTCTCCCCTCTCCTCTCCTCCGCACTTTGCTTCTCTCCTTTGTCCTCTCTTCCAGGTGCCCTGCTCACCAGCTCCAGCACTTGTGATGCTTCTCCAGTGACAGCTGTTCGCAACCCCTTCCACCCCCTGCCTGCCCCTAATGTGACCCAGCTCACAGGGTCTCCGGCTCATCCCACCCAAACCCACACGCCCCATCACATTCCCTGGTTCAGCCCCTCTGCCCTATTCAGCCAAACTGGGCCTTTGCAACCTACCTATGCATCGTTGTTTCTCCTCACCATTCAAGGAGAGATCTCCTTTTGTACTTAGCTTGGTTGACTGGTGGATGGATGGATGGATGGAAGGATGGATGCATGGATGGATGAATGGATGGATAGATGTATGGGTGGATGGATGGATGGATGGACAGGTCAATGGATGGGTTTTGTAGAGGCAGAGTACCATATAGGGGTACTGGAGTCCGCTGGTGTCAGATCCTTAGTCAATGTTAAATGTAAAACATTAATTCATCAATAACAAAAATGAATAAGCACCTAAATAAATAAATAAATATAAAAACTGGGTTAAAAGATACATGGCGTCTTTGCCTTTGTGCATATGGAATGCTGTGAGGATCTTAACAAGGAAAGCATTGTCCTGAGTAGCCCATTTGAAGTCGTGGAATATTTCCTTTTCCTTTTTCTTTTTTTACTTTCTATTTTCTTGATTATTCACTGGAATAAATAGACAGGAATTGAGAGGGAAGGGAGGTAGAGAGAGTTTGAGACACAGAGAGAGCCAACTGCAGCACTTCCGCACCATCTGTAAAGATTTCCCCTGGCAGATGGGAACCAGGGTGTTGAAGCCCAGTCCTCCTGCATTGTAACATGAGTGCTTAACTGGGTGTGGCACCACCTGGTACCCTTGATGGGAGACTTTTTTTTAGCAATGAAAAGAAATTCTCGTGGCAAGGTAAAAATAAATGAAGAAGTCAATAAAAGTGCATTTACATTAACTCAGTGGAAACACACAGGGACATATACGTCTCTGTTACCTGTATTACTTCTTCATGTATGGATTGATTGCCTCAAGGGGTTATTGCCACAGCTGAGTGCCTACGCCACGAATAATCCACAGCTCCTGCACTCCATTTGTTCCCCTTTCGCTGCCCTTGTTGCTTGGTCACTGTGGTGGTTATTGTTTTTGTTGTTGTTGTTGTTGTTACTGACCTTGCATCTGACAGACACAAAAGGAGAGAGCAGAGGAAATACAGGGTGGGAGAGAAAGATAGAGCTCCTAAAGACCTGCTTCACCCCCTGTAAAGCGACTCCCCTGCAGGTGGCGGTCTGGGGGCCAGACCCCAAATCCTTCCACCTGTCCCCTCTATTCGTGAGCGCCACAAGCCCTTAACCCTCTGACATACCGCCAAACCTCCCTGGATTTACTTTTGAAGGCAGTATCACCTGCCTCGTTTTGAATCCTCATTATCCTGAGGGTCAGTCCTGGAGACAGTGTCATGACACGACACACGGAGATCTCTGTTATCAGAGAGCACCTGGAACAGCAGCTGGGGCTCTAGTGCCAGGGCAGGAGCAACTCCCCATCCACCTTCCACGGAGTCCACCTGCCTGCATTTTGGTCCTTTTCCCTCCAAAAAAGATTTTTCCCTTTTTTCACTTTGAAACAGGCAGGAGACAGGTTACCCAGGCAGGGGGAAAAAAAATAAAAGCCTTTTTTTTTTTTTTTTTTTTTTTTTTTTTTTACCGAAGTGAATTACCATCTTCTGGGAAGTATAGGTTTTGAACCTGAAAACTCTGTCTGTCTGTCTCTTAGTCCACAGAAAGAGCCACTAGCCCAGCCAGATCTCACGCTCAGATGGGGTGTTTTTGCCAGTCAAAGGTCTGCACAGCGCACTAGGGATTGGGCGGCCTGAGACCCAAATGTTCCATTGTAGATGGACTGTTTGCAGTTCTTGCTCCCCAGGACATTGGACTGTCTCAACTCCCTCCCCTACAGCATGAAAAAAAGACTCTTGACAACCTTGGAGCAACTGGAGTGGGGGCGAGGGGAGCTGTTTGCATGTCTGCACTGCTCATGCCCAGGTGTCTGTGGGGGTCCGTGGCAGAGGCTGTAAGGGGGCTAGGGGGCAGAAGGAGACTGTTTGAGAGGCAGGCTGCAGGCAGGGGAGCCCAGGAGTGTGTGCAGGGCTGTGTGTGTGGGTGTGGTGGCAGGGCGTTAGGGCAGGTCCCCCTGCTGGATGGTGAGATGGCAACTGGGCTGGCCCTGGGTCCTCAGGGCTGAAGGGCAGAAGCAGGGTGGCAGTAAAGTAGCGCAGGGAGGAACACAGTAGATGTTAGTTGGGAGCTGGGGGACAGAGGGTAAGGGGAAAGGGGGCATCCTTGAGGAGGGGTCAGGACTAGAGAGTGGGGGCAGCTGGAGGCATGGAAGGTCCCAGGAATCAGGGACTGACAGGAACAGATTCCTACAATCCCCCCCACTGGATAGAAGCTGCAGAAGCCAGAGCAGCAGCCCTGGCTTGCCTAGGCCAAGGGACCTGAGTGAGTCCATCTGAGGATGAGGAAGAGGAGGAGGGGGTGGAGGAGGAGGAGGAGAAAGAGGAGGAGGAAGAGTAGGAAGAGGAGGAGGAGGAGGCCTAGGAGGAGGAGGAGGGGCAGGAGGGCAGCTGTCAGTAGGCAACGGGATTAATAGAGGCCTCCATTACGGAGGCATGTGTCCAGGCAGGCACCCACCAACCCTCAGGGGCAGCTCAGGGCACCCAGGGACTTGGTGTGGGTATCTCTGGGGCGGGGACTGTCAGTCAGTCAGCAAGACTGTGTGTCAGTGCACATGGTGGGACAGGGGCCTGGCGGACCTTGGTCCCCCGCCCTGGACTGTCAGATGCCAGCCCCATGCCCAGACACACACCAATCTGTACATAGCCCCTTGGCCCGGCCGACCAGCACCTGCTTCGACCTGGGGCTCTGGCTCTGGTGGCTGGCCACCACCCCTCAGGTCAAGTTCAGCGTGGGGGTCATGGCTGCTGGTCAACTGGATGAGCGGGGTCCCCATGGCCTAGCAACCACATGAGCCCTCTGTGATGTCCTAGCCCCTGGCAATCTGTGCTGGCCACACTGGCACTGGGCAGCCCAACTGCCCTGCCACTAGGTCAGGCAACAGCGCCCAGACGCCTGGGCCCTGGCACACAGGGACGGAAGTATGGGAAGACAGTGCTGACCGACGAGGGACCTCAGGGCTGGCAGCCAAGAGAAGACAGGTGGAGGTGCGCCCGGGATCCTGAGAGCCCAGGCCAGAGCTGCCTGCATGCCTGCCTGCCTTCCTGGATGTCCTTATGCTGCCTTTGTCCAGGGAGGTTTCTCAGGTCCCCTCCAATCCTGTCCTCTCCTGTCCTCTCCTGTCCTCACCATCCTCTCCCCTCTCCTCTCCTCCGCACTTTGCTTCTCTCCTTTGTCCTCTCTTCCAGGTGCCCTGCTCACCAGCTCCAGCACTTGTGATGCTTCTCCAGTGACAGCTGTTTGCAACCCCTTCCACCCCCTGCCTGCCCCTAATGTGACCCAGCTCACAGGGTCTCCGGCTCATCCCACCCAAACCCACACGCCCCAACACATTCCCTGGTTCAGCCCCTCTGCCCTATTCAGCCAAACTGGGCCTTTGCAACCTACCTATGCATCGTTGTTTCTCCTCACCATTCAAGGAGAGATCTCCTTTTGTACTTAGCTTGGTTGACTGGTGGATGGATGGATGGATGGAAGGATGGATGCATGGATGGATGAATGGATGGATAGATGTATGGGTGGATGGATGGATGGATGGACAGGTCAATGGATGGGTTTTGTAGAGGCAGAGTACCATATAGGGGTACTGGAGTCCGCTGGTGTCAGATCCTTAGTCAATGTTAAATGTAAAACATTAATTCATCAATAACAAAAATGAATAAGCACCTAAATAAATAAATAAATATAAAAACTGGGTTAAAAAATACATGGCGTCTTTGCCTTTGTGCATATGGAATGCTGTGAGGATCTTAACAAGGAAAGCATTGTCCTGAGTAGCCCATTTGAAGTCGTGGAATATTTCCTTTTCCTTTTTCTTTTTTTACTTTCTATTTTCTTGATTATTCACTGGAATAAATAGACAGGAATTGAGAGGGAAGGGAGGTAGAGAGAGTTTGAGACACAGAGAGAGACAACTGCAGCACTTCCGCACCACCTGTAAAGATTTCCCCTGGCAGGTGGGAACCAGGGTGTTGAAGCCCAGTCCTCCTGCATTGTAACATGAGTGCTTGACTGGGTGTGGCACCACCTGGTACCCTTGATGGGAGACTTTTTTTTAGCAATGAAAAGAAATTCTCGTGGCAAGGTAATAAATAAATGAAGAAGTCAATAAAAGTGCATTTACATTAACTCAGTGGAAACGCACAGGGACATATACGTCTCTGTTACCTATATTACTTCTTCATGTATGGATTGATTGCCTCAAGGGGTCATTGCCACAGCTGAGTGCCTACGCCACGAATAATCCACAGCTCCTGCACTCCATTTGTTCCCCTTTCGCTGCCCTTGTTGCTTGGTCACTGTGGTGGTTATTGTTTTTGTTGTTGTTGTTGTTGTTACTGACCTTGCATCTGACAGACAGAAAAGGAGAGAGCAGAGAAAATACAGGGTGGGAGAGAAAGATAGAGCTCCTAAAGACCTGCTTCACCCCCTGTAAAGCGACTCCCCTGCAGGTGGCGGTCTGGGGGCCGGACCCCAAATCCTTCCACCTGTCCCCTCTATTCGTGAGCGCCACAAGCCCTTAACCCTCTGACATACCGCCAAACCTCCCTGGATTTACTTTTGAAGGCAGTATCACCTGCCTCGTTTTGAATCCTCATTATCCTGAGGGTCAGTCCTGGAGACAGTGTCATGACACGACACACGGAGATCTCTGTTATCAGAGAGCACCTGGAACAGCAGCTGGGGCTCTAGTGCCAGGGCAGGAGCAACTCCCCATCCACCTTCCACGGAGTCCACCTGCCTGCATTTTGGTCCTTTTCCCTCCAAAAAAGATTTTTCCCTTTTTTCACTTTGAAACAGGCAGGAGACAGGTTACCCAGGCAGGAGGAAAAAAAATAAAAAGCCTTTTTTTTTTTTTTTTTTTTTTTTTTTTTTTTTACCGAAGTGAATGACCATCTTCTGGGAAGTATAGGTTTTGAACCTGAAAACTCTGTCTGTCTGTCTCTTAGTCCACAGAAAGAGCCACTAGCCCAGCCAGATCTCACGCTCAGATGGGGTGTTTTTGCCAGTCAAAGGTCTGCACAGCGCACTAGGGATTGGGCGGCCTGAGACCCAAATGTTACATTGTAGATGGACTGTTTGCAGTTCTTGCTCCCCAGGACATTGGACTGTCTCAACTCCCTCCCCTACAGCATGAAAAAAAGACTCTTGACAACCTTGGAGCAACTGGAGTGGGGGCGAGGGGAGCTGTTTGCATGTCTGCACTGCTCATGCCCAGGTGTCTGTGGGGGTCCGTGGCAGAGGCTGTAAGGGGGCTAGGGGGCAGAAGGAGACTGTTTGAGAGGCAGGCTGCAGGCAGGGGAGCCCAGGAGTGTGTGCAGGGCTGTGTGTGTGGGTGTGGTGGCAGGGGGTTAGGGCAGGTCCCCCTGCTGGATGGTGAGATGGCAGCTGGGCTGTCCCTGGGCCCTCAGGGCTGAAGGGCAGAAGCAGGGTGGCAGTAAAGTAGCGCAGGGAGGAACACAGTAGATGTTAGTTGGGAGCTGGGGGACAGAGGGTAAGGGGAAAGGGGGCATCCTTGAGGAGGGGTCAGGACTAGAGAGTGGGGGCAGCTGGAGGCATGGAAGGTCCCAGGAATCAGGGACTGACAGGAACAGATTCCTACACCCCCCCACTGGATAGAAGCTGCAGAAGCCAGAGCAGCAGCCCTGGCTTGCCTAGGCCAAGGGCCCTGAGTGAGTCCATCTGAGGATGAGGAAGAGGAGGAGGGGGTGGAGGAGGAGGAGGAGAAAGAGGAGGAGGAAGAGTAGGAAGTGGAGGAGGAGGAGGCGTAGGAGGAGGAGGAGGGGCAGGAGGGCAGCTGTCAGTAGGCAACGGGATTAATAGAGGCCTCCATTACGTAGGCATGTGTCCAGGCAGGCACCCACCAACCCTCAGGGGCAGCTCAGGGCACCCAGGGACTTGGTGTGGGTATCTCTGGGGCGGGGACTGTCAGTCAGTCAGCAAGACTGTGTGTCAGTGCACATGGTGGGACAGGGTCCTGGCGGACCTTGGTCCCCCGCCCTGGACTGTCAGATGCCAGCCCCATGCCCAGACACACACCAATCTGCACATAGCCCCTTGGCCCGGCCGACCAGCACCTGCTTTGGCCTGGGGCTCTGGCTCTGGTGGCTGGCCACCACCCCTCAGGTCAAGTTCAGAGTGGGGGTCATGGCTGCTGGTCAACTGGATGGGCGGGGTCCCCATGGCCTAGCAACCACATGAGCCCTCTGTGATGTCCTAGCCCCTGGCAATCTGTGCTGGCCACACTGGCACTGGGCAGCCCAACTGCCCTGCCACTAGGTCAGGCAACAGCGCCCAGACGCCTGGGCCCTGGCACAGAGGGAGGGAAGGATGGGAAGACAGTGCTGACCGACGAGGGACCTCAGGGCTGGCAGCCAAGAGAAGACAGGTGGAGGTGCGCCTGGGATCCTGGGAGCCCAGGCCAGAGCTGCCTGCATGCCTGCCTGCCTTCCTGGATGTCCGTTTGCTGCCTTTGTCCAGGTAGGTTTCTCAGGTCCCCTCCAATCCTGTCCTCTCCTGTCCTCTCCTGTCCTCACCATCCTCTCCCCTCTCCTCTCCTCCGCACTTTGCTTCTCTCCTTTGTTTGTCCTCTCTTCCAGGTGCCCTGCTCACCAGCTCCAGCACTTGTGATGCTTCTCCAGTGACAGCTGTTCGCAACCCCTTCCACCCCCTGCGTTCCCCTAATGTGACCCAGCTCACAGGGTCTCCGGCTCATCCCACCCAAACCCACACGCCCCAACACATTCCCTGGTTCAGCCCCTCTGCCCTATTCAGCCAAACTGGGCCTTTGCAACCTACCTATGCATCGTTGTTTCTCCTCACCATTCAAGGAGAGATCTCCTTTTGTACTTAGCTTGGTTGACTGGTGGATGGATGGATGGATGGAAGGATGGATGGATGGATGGATGAATGGATGGATAGATGTATGGGTGGATGGATGGACAGGTCAATGGATGGGTTTTGTAGAGGCAGAGTACCATATAGGGGTACTGGAGTCCGCTGGTGTCAGATCCTTAGTCAATGTTAAATGTAAAACATTAATTCATCAATAACAAAAATGAATAAGCACCTAAATAAATAAATAAATATAAAAACTGGGTTAAAAAATACATGGCGTCTTTGCCTTTGTGCATATGGAATGCTGTGAGGATCTTAACAAGGAAAGCATTGTCCTGAGTAGCCCATTTGAAGTCGTGGAATATTTCCTTTTCCTTTTTCTTTTTTTACTTTCTATTTTCTTGATTATTCACTGGAATAAATAGACAGGAATTGAGAGGGAAGGGAGGTAGAGAGAGTTTGAGACACAGAGAGAGACAACTGCAGCACTTCCGCACCACCTGTAAAGATTTCCCCTGGCAGGTGGGAACCAGGGTGTTGAAGCCCAGTCCTCCTGCATTGTAACATGAGTGCTTGACTGGGTGTGGCACCACCTGGTACCCTTGATGGGAGACTTTTTTTTAGCAATGAAAAGAAATTCTCGTGGCAAGGTAAAAATAAATGAAGAAGTCAATAAAAGTGCATTTACATTAACTCAGTGGAAACACACAGGGACATATACGTCTCTGTTACCTGTATTACTTCTTCATGTATGGATTGATTGCCTCAAGGGGTTATTGCCACAGCTGAGTGCCTACGCCACGAATAATCCACAGCTCCTGCACTCCATTTGTTCCCCTTTCGCTGCCCTTGTTGCTTGGTCACTGTGGTGGTTATTGTTTTTGTTGTTGTTGTTGTTGTTACTGACCTTGCATCTGACAGACACAAAAGGAGAGAGCAGAGGAAATACAGGGTGGGAGAGAAAGATAGAGCTCCTAAAGACCTGCTTCACCCCCTGTAAAGCAACTCCCCTGCAGGTGGCGGTCTGGGGGCCAGACCCCAAATCCTTCCACCTGTCCCCTCTATTCGTGAGCGCCACAAGCCCTTAACCCTCTGACATACCGCCAAACCTCCCTGGATTTACTTTTGAAGGCAGTATCACCTGCCTCGTTTTGAATCCTCATTATCCTGAGGGTCAGTCCTGGAGACAGTGTCATGACACGACACACGGAGATCTCTGTTATCAGAGAGCACCTGGAACAGCAGCTGGGGCTCTAGTGCCAGGGCAGGAGCAACTCCCCATCCACCTTCCACGGAGTCCACCTGCCTGCATTTTGGTCCTTTTCCCTCCAAAAAAGATTTTTCCCTTTTTTCACTTTGAAACAGGCAGGAGACAGGTTACCCAGGCAGGGGGAAAAAAAATAAAAAGCCTTTTTTTTTTTTTTTTTTTTTTTTTTTTTACCGAAGTGAATGACCATCTTCTGGGAAGTATAGGTTTTGAACCTGAAAACTCTGTCTGTCTGTCTCTTAGTCCACAGAAAGAGCCACTAGCCCAGCCAGATCTCACGCTCAGATGGGGTGTTTTTGCCAGTCAAAGGTCTGCACAGCGCACTAGGGATTGGGCGGCCTGAGACCCAAATGTTCCATTGTAGATGGACTGTTTGCACTTCTTGCTCCCCAGGACATTGGACTGTCTCAACTCCCTCCCCTACAGCATGAAAAAAAGACTCTTGACAACCTTGGAGCAACTGGAGTGGGGGCGAGGGGAGCTGTTTGCATGTCTGCACTGCTCATGCCCAGGTGTCTGTGGGGGTCCGTGGCAGAGGCTGTAAGGGGGCTAGGGGGCAGAAGGATACTGTTTGAGAGGCAGGCTGCAGGCAGGGGAGCCCAGGAGTGTGTGCAGGGCTGTGTGTGTGGGTGTGGTGGCAGGGCGTTAGGGCAGGTCCCCCTGCTGGATGGTGAGATGGCAACTGGGCTGGCCCTGGGTCCTCAGGGCTGAAGGGCAGAAGCAGGGTGGCAGTAAAGTAGCGCAGGGAGGAACACAGTAGATGTTAGTTGGGAGCTGGGGGACAGAGGGTAAGGGGAAAGGGGGCATCCTTGAGGAGGGGTCAGGACTAGAGAGTGGGGGCAGCTGGAGGCATGGAAGGTCCCAGGAATCAGGGACTGACAGGAACAGATTCCTACAATCCCCCCCACTGGATAGAAGCTGCAGAAGCCAGAGCAGCAGCCCTGGCTTGCCTAGGCCAAGGGCCCTGAGTGAGTCCATCTGAGGATGAGGAAGAGGAGGAGGGGGTGGAGGAGGAGGAGGAGAAAGAGGAGGAGGAAGAGTAGGAAGAGGAGGAGGAGGAGGCCTAGGAGGAGGAGGAGGGGCAGGAGGGCAGCTCTCAGTAGGCAACGGGATTAATAGAGGCCTCCATTACGGAGGCATGTGTCCAGGCAGGCACCCACCAACCCTCAGGGGCAGCTCAGGGCACCCAGGGACTTGGTGTGGGTATCTCTGGGGCGGGGACTGTCAGTCAGTCAGCAAGACTGTGTGTCAGTGCACATGGTGGGACAGGGGCCTGGCGGACCTTGGTCCCCCGCCCTGGACTGTCAGATGCCAGCCCCATGCCCAGACACACACCAATCTGCACATAGCCCCTTGGCCCGGCCGACCAGCACCTGCTTTGGCCTGGGGCTCTGGCTCTGGTGGCTGGCCACCACCCCTCAGGTCAAGTTCAGCGTGGGGGTCATGGCTGCTGGTCAACTGGATGGGCGGGGTCCCCATGGCCTAGCAACCACATGAGCCCTCTGTGATGTCCTAGCCCCTGGCAATCTGTGCTGGCCAAACTGGCACTGGGCAGCCCAACTGCCCTGCCACTAGGTCAGGCAACAGCGCCCAGACGCCTGGGCCCTGGCACAGAGGGACTGAAGGATGGGAAGACAGTGCTGACCGACGAGGGACCTCAGGGCTGGCAGCCAAGAGAAGACAGGTGGAGGTGCGCCCGGGATCCTGGGAGCCCAGGCCAGAGCTGCCTGCATGCCTGCCTGCCTTCCTGGATGTCCGTTTGCTGCCTTTGTCCAGGTAGGTTTCTCAGGTCCCCTCCAATCCTGTCCTCTCCTGTCCTCTCCTGTCCTCACCATCCTCTCCCCTCTCCTCTCCTCCGCACTTTGCTTCTCTCCTTTGTCCTCTCTTCCAGGTGCCCTGCTCACCAGCTCCAGCACTTGTGATGCTTCTCCAGTGACAGCTGTTCGCAACCCCTTCCACCCCCTGCCTGCCCCTAATGTGACCCAGCTCACAGGGTCTCCGGCTCATCCCACCCAAACCCACACGCCCCAACACATTCCCTGGTTCAGCCCCTCTGCCCTATTCAGCCAAACTGGGCCTTTGCAACCTACCTATGCATCGTTGTTTCTCCTCACCATTCAAGGAGAGATCTCCTTTTGTACTTAGCTTGGTTGACTGGTGGATGGATGGATGGATGGAAGGATGGATGGATGGATGAATGGATGGATAGATGTATGGGTGGATGGATGGATGGATGGACAGGTCAATGGATGGGTTTTGTAGAGGCAGAGTACCATATAGGGGTACTGGAGTCCGCTGGTGTCAGATCCTTAGTCAATGTTAAATGTAAAACATTAATTCATCAATAACAAAAATGAATAAGCACCTAAATAAATAAATAAATATAAAAACTGGGTTAAAAGATACATGGCGTCTTTGCCTTTGTGCATATGGAATGCTGTGAGGATCTTAACAAGGAAAGCATTGTCCTGAGTAGCCCATTTGAAGTCGTGGAATATTTCCTTTTCCTTTTTCTTTTTTTACTTTCTATTTTCTTGATTATTCACTGGAATAAATAGACAGGAATTGAGAGGGAAGGGAAGTAGAGAGAGTTTGAGACACAGAGAGAGCCAACTGCAGCACTTCCGCACCATCTGTAAAGATTTCCCCTGGCAGATGGGAACCAGGGTGTTGAAGCCCAGTCCTCCTGCATTGTAACATGAGTGCTTAACTGGGTGTGGCACCACCTGGTACCCTTGATGGGAGACTTTTTTTTAGCAATGAAAAGAAATTCTCGTGGCAAGGTAATAAATAAATGAAGAAGTCAATAAAAGTGCATTTACATTAACTCAGTGGAAACACACAGGGACATATACGTCTCTGTTACCTGTATTACTTCTTCATGTATGGATTGATTGCCTCAAGGGGTTATTGCCACAGCTGAGTGCCTACGCCACGAATAATCCACAGCTCCTGCACTCCATTTGTTCCCCTTTCGCTGCCCTTGTTGCTTGGTCACTGTGGTGGTTATTGTTTTTGTTGTTGTTGTTGTTGTTACTGACCTTGCATCTGACAGACACAAAAGGAGAGAGCAGAGGAAATACAGGGTGGGAGAGAAAGATAGAGCTCCTAAAGACCTGCTTCACCCCCTGTAAAGCGACTCCCCTGCAGGTGGCGGTCTGGGGGCCAGACCCCAAATCCTTCCACCTGTCCCCTCTATTCGTGAGCGCCACAAGCCCTTAACCCTCTGACATACCGCCAAACCTCCCTGGATTTACTTTTGAAGGCAGTATCACCTGCCTCGTTTTGAATCCTCATTATCCTGAGGGTCAGTCCTGGAGACAGTGTCATGACACGACACACGGAGATCTCTGTTATCAGAGAGCACCTGGAACAGCAGCTGGGGCTCTAGTGCCAGGGCAGGAGCAACTCCCCATCCACCTTCCACGGAGTCCACCTGCCTGCATTTTGGTCCTTTTCCCTCCAAAAAAGATTTTTCCCTTTTTTCACTTTGAAACAGGCAGGAGACAGGTTACCCAGGCAGGAGGAAAAAAAATAAAAAGCCTTTTTTTTTTTTTTTTTTACCGAAGTGAATGACCATCTTCTGGGAAGTTTAGGTTTTGAACCTGAAAACTCTGTCTGTCTGTCTCTTAGTCCACAGAAAGAGCCACTAGCCCAGCCAGATCTCACGCTCAGATGGGGTGTTTTTGCCAGTCAAAGGTCTGCACAGCGCACTAGGGATTGGGCGGCCTGAGACCCAAATGTTACATTGTAGATGGACTGTTTGCACTTCTTGCTCCCCAGGACATTGGACTGTCTCAACTCCCTCCCCTACAGCATGAAAAAAAGACTCTTGACAACCTTGGAGCAACTGGAGTTTGGGCGAGGGGAGCTGTTTGCATGTCTGCACTGCTCATGCCCAGGTGTCTGTGGGGGTCCGTGGCAGAGGCTGTAAGGGGGCTAGGGGGCAGAAGGAGACTGTTTGAGAGGCAGGCTGCAGGCAGGGGAGCCCAGGAGTGTGTGCAGGGCTGTGTGTGTGGGTGTGGTGGCAGGGGGTTAGGGCAGGTCCCCCTGCTGGATGGTGAGATGGCAGCTGGGCTGGCCCTGGGCCCTCAGGGCTGAAGGGCAGAAGCAGGGTGGCAGTAAAGTAGCGCAGGGAGGAACACAGTAGATGTTAGTTGGGAGCTGGGGGACAGAGGGTAAGGGGAAAGGGGGCATCCTTGAGGAGGGGTCAGGACTAGAGAGTGGGGGCAGCTGGAGGCATGGAAGGTCCCAGGAATCAGGGACTGACAGGAACAGATTCCTACACCCCCCACTGGATAGAAGCTGCAGAAGCCAGAGGAGCAGCCCTGGCTTGCCTAGGCCAAAGGCCCTGAGTGAGTCCATCTGAGGATGAGGAAGAGGAGGAGGGGGTGGAGGAGGAGGAGGAGAAAGAGGAGGAGGAAGAGTAGGAAGAGGAGGAGGAGGAGGCGTAGGAGGAGGAGGAGGGGCAGGAGGGCAGCTGTCAGTAGGCAACGGGATTAATAGAGGCCTCCATTACGGAGGCATGTGTCCAGGCAGGCACCCACCAACCCTCAGGGGCAGCTCAGGGCACCCAGGGACTTGGTGTGGGTATCTCTGGGGCGGGGACTGTCAGTCAGTCAGCAAGACTGTGTGTCAGTGCACATGGTGGGACAGGGGCCTGGCGGACCTTGGTCCCCCGCCCTGGACTGTCAGATGCCAGCCCCATGCCCAGACACACACCAATCTGCCCATAGCCCCTTGGCCCGGCCGACCAGCACCTGCTTTGGCCTGGGGCTCTGGCTCTGGTGGCTGGCCACCACCCCTCAGGTCAAGTTCAGCGTGGGGGTCATGGCTGCTGGTCAACTGGATGGGCGGGGTCCCCATGGCCTAGCAACCACATGAGCCCTCTGTGATGTCCTAGCCCCTGGCAATCTGTGCTGGCCAAACTGGCACTGGGCAGCCCGACTGCCCTGCCACTAGGTCAGGCAACAGCGCCCAGACGCCTGGGCCCTGGCACAGAGGGACGGAAGGATGGGAAGACAGTGCTGACCGACGAGGGACCTCAGGGCTGGCAGCCAAGAGAAGACAGGTGGAGGTGCGCCTGGGATCCTGGGAGCCCAGGCCAGAGCAGCCTGCATGCCTGCCTGCCTTCCTGGATGTCCTTATGCTGCCTTTGTCCAGGTAGGTTTCTCAGGTCCCCTCCAATCCTGTCCTCTCCTGTCCTCTCCTGTCCTCACCATCCTCTCCCCTCTCCTCTCCTCCGCACTTTGCTTCTCTCCTTTGTCCTCTCTTCCAGGTGCCCTGCTCACCAGCTCCAGCACTTGTGATGCTTCTCCAGTGACAGCTGTTCGCAACCCCTTCCACCCCCTGCCTGCCCCTAATGTGAAGCAGCTCACAGGGTCTCCGGCTTATCCCACCCAAACCCACACGCCCCAACACATTCCCTGGTTCAGCCCCTCTGCCCTATTCAGCCAAACTGGGCCTTTGCAACCTACCTATGCATCGTTGTTTCTCCTCACCATTCAAGGAGAGATCTCCTTTTGTACTTAGCTTGGTTGACTGGTGGATGGATGGATGGATGGAAGGATGGATGGATGGATGGATGGATGGATAGATGTATGGGTGGATGGATGGATGGATGGACAGGTCAATGGATGGGTTTTGTAGAGGCAGAGTACCATATAGGGGTACTGGAGTCCGCTGGTGTCAGATCCTTAGTCAATGTTAAATGTAAAACATTAATTCATCAATAACAAAAATGAATAAGCACCTAAATAAATAAATAAATATAAAAACTGGGTTAAAAAATACATGGCGTCTTTGCCTTTCTGCATATGGAATGCTGTGAGGATCTTAACAAGGAAAGCATTGTCCTGAGTAGCCCATTTGAAGTCGTGGAATATTTCCTTTTCCTTTTTCTTTTTTTACTTTCTATTTTCTTGATTATTCACTGGAATAAATAGACAGGAATTGAGAGGGAAGGGAGGTAGAGAGAGTTTGAGACACAGAGAGAGCCAACTGCAGCACTTCCGCACCATCTGTAAAGATTTCCCCTGGCAGGTGGGAACCAGGGTGTTGAAGCCCATTCCTCCTGCATTGTAACATGAGTGCTTAACTGGGTGTGGCACCACCTGGTACCCTTGATGGGAGACTTTTTTTTAGCAATGAAAAGAAATTCTCGTGGCAAGGTAATAAATAAATGAAGAAGTCAATAAAAGTGCATTTACATTAACTCAGTGGAAACACACAGGGACATATACGTCTCTGTTACCTGTATTACTTCTTCATGTATGGATTGATTGCCTCAAGGGGTTATTGCCACAGCTGAGTGCCTACGCCACGAATAATCCACAGCTCCTGCACTCCATTTGTTCCCCTTTCGCTGCCCTTGTTGCTTGGTCACTGTGGTGGTTATTGTTTTTGTTGTTGTTGTTGTTGTTGTTACTGACCTTGCATCTGACAGACACAAAAGGAGAGAGCAGAGGAAATACAGGGTGGGAGAGAAAGATAGAGCTCCTAAAGACCTGCTTCACCCCCTGTAAAGCGACTCCCCTGCAGGTGGCGGTCTGGGGGCCAGACCCCAAATCCTTCCACCTGTCCCCTCTATTCGTGAGCGCCACAAGCCCTTAACCCTCTGACATACCGCCAAACCTCCCTGGATTTACTTTTGAAGGCAGTATCACCTGCCTCGTTTTGAATCCTCATTATCCTGAGGGTCAGTCCTGGAGACAGTGTCATGACACGACACACGGAGATCTCTGTTATCAGAGAGCACCTGGAACAGCAGCTGGGGCTCTAGTGCCAGGGCAGGAGCAACTCCCCATCCACCTTCCACGGAGTCCACCTGCCTGCATTTTGGTCCTTTTCCCTCCAAAAAAGATTTTTCCCTTTTTTCACTTTGAAACAGGCAGGAGACAGGTTACCCAGGCAGGAGGAAAAAAAATAAAAAGCCTTTTTTTTTTTTTTTTTTACCGAAGTGAATGACCATCTTCTGGGAAGTTTAGGTTTTGAACCTGAAAACTCTGTCTGTCTGTCTCTTAGTCCACAGAAAGAGCCACTAGCCCAGCCAGATCTCACGCTCAGATGGGGTGTTTTTGCCAGTCAAAGGTCTGCACAGCGCACTAGGGATTGGGCGGCCTGAGACCCAAATGTTACATTGTAGATGGACTGTTTGCACTTCTTGCTCCCCAGGACATTGGACTGTCTCAACTCCCTCCCCTACAGCATGAAAAAAAGACTCTTGACAACCTTGGAGCAACTGGAGTTTGGGCGAGGGGAGCTGTTTGCATGTCTGCACTGCTCATGCCCAGGTGTCTGTGGGGGTCCGTGGCAGAGGCTGTAAGGGGGCTAGGGGGCAGAAGGAGACTGTTTGAGAGGCAGGCTGCAGGCAGGGGAGCCCAGGAGTGTGTGCAGGGCTGTGTGTGTGGGTGTGGTGGCAGGGGGTTAGGGCAGGTCCCCCTGCTGGATGGTGAGATGGCAGCTGGGCTGGCCCTGGGCCCTCAGGGCTGAAGGGCAGAAGCAGGGTGGCAGTAAAGTAGCGCAGGGAGGAACACAGTAGATGTTAGTTGGGAGCTGGGGGACAGAGGGTAAGGGGAAAGGGGGCATCCTTGAGGAGGGGTCAGGACTAGAGAGTGGGGGCAGCTGGAGGCATGGAAGGTCCCAGGAATCAGGGACTGACAGGAACAGATTCCTACACCCCCCACTGGATAGAAGCTGCAGAAGCCAGAGGAGCAGCCCTGGCTTGCCTAGGCCAAGGGCCCTGAGTGAGTCCATCTGAGGATGAGGAAGAGGAGGAGGGGGTGGAGGAGGAGGAGGAGAAAGAGGAGGAGGAAGAGTAGGAAGAGGAGGAGGAGGAGGCGTAGGAGGAGGAGGAGGGGCAGGAGGGCAGCTGTCAGTAGGCAACGGGATTAATAGAGGCCTCCATTACGGAGGCATGTGTCCAGGCAGGCACCCACCAACCCTCAGGGGCAGCTCAGGGCACCCAGGGACTTGGTGTGGGTGTCTCTGGGGCGGGGACTGTCAGTCAGTCAGCAAGACTGTGTGTCAGTGCACATGGTGGGACAGGGGCCTGGCGGACCTTGGTCCCCCGCCCTGGACTGTCAGATGCCAGCCCCATGCCCAGACACACACCAATCTGCCCATAGCCCCTTGGCCCGGCCGACCAGCACCTGCTTTGGCCTGGGGCTCTGGCTCTGGTGGCTGGCCACCACCCCTCAGGTCAAGTTCAGCGTGGGGGTCATGGCTGCTGGTCAACTGGATGGGCGGGGTCCCCATGGCCTAGCAACCACATGAGCCCTCTGTGATGTCCTAGCCCCTGGCAATCTGTGCTGGCCAAACTGGCACTGGGCAGCCCAACTGCCCTGCCACTAGGTCAGGCAACAGCGCCCAGACGCCTGGGCCCTGGCACAGAGGGACGGAAGGATGGGAAGACAGTGCTGACCGACGAGGGACCTCAGGGCTGGCAGCCAAGAGAAGACAGGTGGAGGTGCGCCTGGGATCCTGGGAGCCCAGGCCAGAGCTGCCTGCATGCCTGCCTGCCTTCCTGGATGTCCTTATGCTGCCTTTGTCCAGGTAGGTTTCTCAGGTCCCCTCCAATCCTGTCCTCTCCTGTCCTCTCCTGTCCTCACCATCCTCTCCCCTCTCCTCTCCTCCGCACTTTGCTTCTCTCCTTTGTCCTCTCTTCCAGGTGCCCTGCTCACCAGCTCCAGCACTTGTGATGCTTCTCCAGTGACAGCTGTTCGCAACCCCTTCCACCCCCTGCCTGCCCCTAATGTGACGCAGCTCACAGGGTCTCCGGCTCATCCCACCCAAACCCACACGCCCCAACACATTCCCTGGTTCAGCCCCTCTGACCTATTCAGCCAAACTGGGCCTTTGCAACCTACCTATGCATCGTTGTTTCTCCTCACCATTCAAGGAGAGATCTCCTTTTGTACTTAGCTTGGTTGACTGGTGGATGGATGGATGGATGGAAGGATGGATGGATGGATGGATGGATGAATGGATGGATAGATGTATGGGTGGATGGATGGATGGACAGGTCAATGGATGGGTTTTGTAGAGGCAGAGTACCATATAGGGGTACTGGAGTCCGCTGGTGTCAGATCCTTAGTCAATGTTAAATGTAAAACATTAATTCATCAATAACAAAAATGAATAAGCACCTAAATAAATAAATAAATATAAAAACTGGGTTAAAAAATACATGGCATCTTTGCCTTTGTGCATATGGAATGCTGTGAGGATCTTAACAAGGAAAGCATTGTCCTGAGTAGCCCATTTGAAGTCGTCGAATATTTCCTTTTCCTTTTTCTTTTTTTACTTTCTATTTTCTTGATTATTCACTGGAATAAATAGACAGGAATTGAGAGGGAAGGGAGGTAGAGAGAGTTTGAGACACAGAGAGAGACAACTGCAGCACTTCCGCACCACCTGTAAAGATTTCCCCTGGCAGGTGGGAACCAGAGTGTTGAAGCCCATTCCTCCTGCATTGTAACATGAGTGCTTAACAGGGTGTGGCACCACCTGGTACCCTTGATGGGAGACTTTTTTTTAGCAATGAAAAGAAATTCTCGTGGCAAGGTAAAAATAAATGAAGAAGTCAATAAAAGTGCATTTACATTAACTCAGTGGAAACACACAGGGACATATACGTCTCTGTTACCTGTATTACTTCTTCATGTATGGATTGATTGCCTCAAGGGGTTATTGCCACAGCTGAGTGCCTACGCCACGAATAATCCACAGCTCCTGCACTCCATTTGTTCCCCTTTCGCTGCCCTTGTTGCTTGGTCACTGTGGTGGTTATTGTTTTTGTTGTTGTTGTTGTAGTTACTGACCTTGCATCTGACAGACACAAAAGGAGAGAGCAGAGGAAATACAGGGTGGGAGAGAAAGATAGAGCTCCTAAAGACCTGCTTCACCCCCTGTAAAGCGACTCCCCTGCAGGTGGCGGTCTGGGGGCCAGACCCCAAATCCTTCCACCTGTCCCCTCTATTCGTGAGCGCCACAAGCCCTTAACCCTCTGACATACCGCCAAACCTCCCTGGATTTACTTTTGAAGGCAGTATCACCTGCCTCGTTTTGAATCCTCATTATCCAGAGGGTCAGTCCTGGAGACAGTGTCATGACACGACACACGGAGATCTCTGTTATCAGAGAGCACCTGGAACAGCAGCTGGGGCTCTAGTGCCAGGGCAGGAGCAACTCCCCATCCACCTTCCACGGAGTCCACCTGCCTGCATTTTGGTCCTTTTCCCTCCAAAAAAGATTTTTCCCTTTTTTCACTTTGAAACAGGCAGGAGACAGGTTACCCAGGCAGGAGGAAAAAAAATAAAAAGCCTTTTTTTTTTTTTTTTTTTTTTTTTTTTACCAAAGTGAATGACCATCTTCTGGGAAGTATAGGTTTTGAACCTGAAAACTCTGTCTGTCTGTCTCTTAGTCCACAGAAAGAGCCACTAGCCCAGCCAGATCTCACGCTCAGATGGGGTGTTTTTGCCAGTCAAAGGTCTGCACAGCGCACTAGGGATTGGGCGGCCTGAGACCCAAATGTTACATTGTAGATGGACTGTTTGCAGTTCTTTCTCCCCAGGATATTGGACTGTCTCAACTCCCTCCCCTACAGCATGAAAAAAAGACTCTTGACAACCTTGGAGCAACTGGAGTGGGGGCGAGGGGAGCTGTTTGCATGTCTGCACTGCTCATGCCCAGGTGTCTGTGGGGGTCCGTGGCAGAGGCTGTAAGGGGGCTAGGGGGCAGAAGGAGACTGTTTGAGAGGCAGGCTGCAGGCAGGGGAGCCCAGGAGTGTGTGCAGGGCTGTGTGTGTGGGTGTGGTGGCAGGGGGTTAGGGCAGGTCCCCCTGCTGGATGGTGAGATGGCAGCTGGGCTGGCCCTGGGCCCTCAGGGCTGAAGGGCAGAAGCAGGGTGGCAGTAAAGTAGCGCAGGGAGGAACACAGTAGATGTTAGTTGGGAGCTGGGGGACAGAGGGTAAGGGGAAAGGGGGCATCCTTGAGGAGGGGTCAGGACTAGAGAGTGGGGGCAGCTGGAGGCATGGAAGGTCCCAGGAATCAGGGACTGACAGGAACAGATTCCTACACCCCCCCACTGGATAGAAGCTGCAGAAGCCAGAGCAGCAGCCCTGGCTTGCCTAGGCCAAGGGCCCTGAGTGAGTCCATCTGAGGATGAGGAAGAGGAGGAGGGGGTGGAGGAGGAGGAGGAGAAAGAGGAGGAGGAAGAGTAGGAAGAGGAGGAGGAGGAGGCGTAGGAGGAGGAGGAGGGGCAGGAGGGCAGCTGTCAGTAGGCAACGGGATTAATAGAGGCCTCCATTACGGAGGCATGTGTCCAGGCAGGCACCCACCAACCCTCAGGGGCAGCTCAGGGCACCCAGGGACTTGGTGTGGGTATCTCTGGGGCGGGGACTGTCAGTCAGTCAGCAAGACTGTGTGTCAGTGCACATGGTGGGACAGGGGCCTGGCGGACCTTGGTCCCCCGCCCTGGACTGTCAGATGCCAGCCCCATGCCCAGACACACACCAATCTGCACATAGCCCCTTGGCCCGGCCGACCAGCACCTGCTTTGGCCTGGGGCTCTGGCTCTGGTGGCTGGCCACCACCACTCAGGTCAAGTTCAGCGTGGGGGTCATGGCTGCTGGTCAACTGGATGGGCGGGGTCCCCATGGCCTAGCAACCACATGAGCCCTCTGTGATGTCCTAGCCCCTGGCAATCTGTGCTGGCCACACTGGCACTGGGCAGCTCAACTGCCCTGCCACTAGGTCAGGCAACAGCGCCCAGACGCCTGGGCCCTGGCACAGAGGGACGGAAGGATGGGAAGACAGTGCTGACCGACGAGGGACCTCAGGGCTGGCAGCCAAGAGAAGACAGGTGGAGGTGCGCCCGGGATCCTGGGAGCCCAGGCCAGAGCTGCCTGCATGCCTGCCTGCCTTCCTGGATGTCCGTATGCTGCCTTTGTCCAGGTAGGTTTCTCAGGTCCCCTCCAATCCTGTCCTCTCCTGTCCTCTCCTGTCCTCACCATCCTCTCCCCTCTCCTCTCCTCCGCACTTTGCTTCTCTCCTTTGTCTGTCCTCTCTTCCAGGTGCCCTGCTCACCAGCTCCAGCACTTGTGATGCTTCTCCAGTGACAGCTGTTCGCAACCCCTTCCACCCCCTGCCTGCCCCTAATGTGACCCAGCTCACAGGGTCTCCGGCTCATCCCACCCAAACCCACACGCCCCAACACATTCCCTGGTTCAGCCCCTCTGCCCTATTCAGCCAAACTGGGCCTTTGCAACCTACCTATGCATCGTTGTTTCTCCTCACCATTCAAGGAGAGATCTCCTTTTGTACTTAGCTTGGTTGACTGGTGGATGGATGGATGGATGGAAGGATGGATGGATGGATGGATGAATGGATGGATAGATGTATGGGTGGATGGATGGATGGATGGACAGGTCAATGGATGGGTTTTGTAGAGGCAGAGTACCATATAGGGGTACTGGAGTCCGCTGGTGTCAGATCCTTAGTCAATGTTAAATGTAAAACATTAATTCATCAATAACAAAAATGAATAAGCACCTAAATAAATAAATAAATAAATAAATAAATATAAAAACTGGGTTAAAAAATACATGGCGTCTTTGCCTTTCTGCATATGGAATGCTGGGAGGATCTTAACAAGGAAAGCATTGTCCTGAGTAGCCCATTTGAAGTCATGGAATATTTCCTTTTCCTTTTTCTTTTTTTACTTTCTATTTTCTTGATTATTCACTGGAATAAATAGACAGGAATTGAGAGGGAAGGGAGGTAGAGAGAGTTTGAGACACAGAGAGAGACAACTGCAGCACTTCCGCACCACCTGTAAAGATTTCCCCTGGCAGGTGGGAACCAGGGTGTTGAAGCCCAGTCCTCCTGCATTGTAACATGAGTGCTTGACTGGGTGTGGCACCACCTGGTACCCTTGATGGGAGACTTTTTTTTAGCAATGAAAAGAAACTCTCGTGGCAAGGTAATAAATAAATGAAGAAGTCAATAAAAGTGCATTTACATTAACTCAGTGGAAACACACAGGGACATATACGTCTCTGTTACCTGTATTACTTCTTCATGTATGGATTGATTGCCTCAAGGGGTTATTGCCACAGCTGAGTGCCTACGCCACGAATAATCCACAGCTCCTGCACTCCATTTGTTCCCCTTTCGCTGCCCTTGTTGCTTGGTCACTGTGGTGGTTATTGTTTTTGTTGTTGTTGTTGTTGTTACTGACCTTGCATCTGACAGACACAAAAGGAGAGAGCAGAGGAAATACAGGGTGGGAGAGAAAGATAGAGCTCCTAAAGACCTGCTTCACCCCCTGTAAAGCGACTCCCCTGCAGGTGGCGGTCTGGGGGCCAGACCCCAAATCCTTCCACCTGTCCCCTCTATTTGTGAGCGCCACAAGACCTTAACCCTCTCACATACCGCCAAACCTCCCTGGATTTACTTTTGAAGGCAGTATCACCTGCCTCGTTTTGAATCCTCATTATCCTGAGGGTCAGTCCTGGAGACAGTGTCATGACACGACACACGGAGATCTCTGTTATCAGAGAGCACCTGGAACAGCAGCTGGGGCTCTAGTGCTAGGGCAGGAGCAACTCCCCATCCACCTTCCACGGAGTCCACCTGCCTGCATTTTGGTCCTTTTCCCTCCAAAAAAGATTTTTTCCCTTTTTTCACTTTGAAACAGGCAGGAGACAGGTTACCCAGGCAGGAGGAAAAAAATAAAAAGCCATTTTTTTTTTTTTTTTTTTTTTTACCGAAGTGAATGACCATCTTCTGGGAAGTATAGGTTTTGAACCTGAAAACTCTGTCTGTCTGTCTCTTAGTGAACAGAAAGAGCCACTAGCCCAGCCAGATCTCATGCTCAGATGGGGTGTTTTTGCCAGTCAAAGGTCTGCACAGCGCACTAGGGATTGGGCGGCCTGAGACCCAAATGTTACATTGTAGATGGACTGTTGGCAGTTCTTGCTCCCCAAGACATTGGACTGTCTCAACTCCCTCCCCTACAACATGAAAAAAAGACTCTTTCCAACCTTGGAGCAACTGGAGTGGGGGCGAGGGGAGCTGTTTGCATGTCTGCACTGCTCATGCCCAGGTGTCTGTGGGGGTCCGTGGCAGAGGCTGTAAGGGGGCTAGGGGGCAGAAGGAGACTGTTTGAGAGGCAGGCTGCAGGCAGGGGAGCCCAGGAGTGTGTGCAGGGCTGTGTGTGTGGGTGTGGTGGCAGGGGGTTAGGGCAGGTCCCCCTGCTGGATGGTGAGATGGCAGCTGGGCTGGCCCTGGGCCCTCAGGGCTGAAGGGCAGAAGCAGGGTGGCAGTAAAGTAGCGCAGGGAGGAACACAGTAGATGTTAGTTGGGAGCTGGGGGACAGAGTGTAAGTGGAAAGGGGGCATCCTTGAGGAGGGGTCAGGACTAGAGAGTGGGGGCAGCTGGAGGCATGGAAGTTCCCAGGAATCAGGGACTGACAGGAACAGATTCCTACACCCCCCCACTGGATAGAAGCTGCAGAAGCCAGAGGAGCAGCCCTGGCTTGCCTAGGCCAAGGGCCCTGAGTGAGTCCATCTGAGGATGAGGAAGAGGAGGGGGGGTGGAGGAGGAGGAGGAGAAAGAGGAGGAGGAAGAGTAGGAAGAGGAGGAGGAGGAGGCGTAGGTGGAGGAGGAGGGGCAGGAGGGCAGCTGTCAGTAGACAACGGGATTAATAGAGGCCTCCATTACGGAGGCATGTGTCCAGGCAGGCACCCACCAACCCTCAGGGGCAGCTCAGGGCACCCAGGGACTTGGTGTGGGTATCTCTGGGGCGGGGACTGTCAGTCAGTCAGCAAGACTGTGTGTCAGTGCACATGGTGGGACAGGGGCCTGGCGGACCTTGGTTCCCCGCCCTGGACTGTCAGATGCCAGCCCCATGCCCAGACACACACCAATCTGCACATAGCCCCTTGGCCCGGCCGACCAGCACCTGCTTTGGCCTGGGGCTCTGGCTCTGGTGGCTGGCCACCACCCCTCAGGTCAAGTTCAGCGTGGGGGTCATGGCTGCTGGTCAACTGGATGGGCGGGGTCCCCATGGCCTAGCAACCACATGAGCCCTCTGTGATGTCCTAGCCCCTGGCAATCTGTGCTGGCCACACTGGCACTGGGCAGCCCAACTGCCCTGCCACTAGGTCAGGCAACAGCGCCCAGACGCCTGGGCCCTGGCACAGAGGGACGGAAGGATGGGAAGACAGTGCTGACCGACGAGGGACCTCAGGGCTGGCAGCCAAGAGAAGACAGGTGGAGGTGCGTCCGGGATCCTGAGAGCCCAGGCCAGAGCTGCCTGCATGCCTGCCTGCCTTCCTGGATGTCCTTATGCTGCCTTTGTCCAGGTAGGTTTCTCAGGTCCCCTCCAATCCTGTCCTCTCCTGTCCTCTCCTGTCCTCACCATCCTCTCCCCTCTCCTCTCCTCCGCACTTTGCTTCTCTCCTTTGTCCTCTCTTCCAGGTGCCCTGCTCACCAGCTCCAGCACTTGTGATGCTTCTCCAGTGACAGCTGTTTGCAACCCCTTCCACCCCCTGCCTGCCCCTAATGTGACCCAGCTCACAGGGTCTCCGGCTCATCCCACCCAAACCCACACGCCCCAACACATTCCCTGGTTCAGCCCCTCTGCCCGATTCAGCCAAACTGGGCCTTTGCAACCTACCTATGCGTCGTTGTTTCTCCTCACCATTCAAGGAGAGATCTCCTTTTGTACTTAGCTTGGTTGACTGGTGGATGGATGGATGGATGGAATGATGGATGCATGGATGGATGAATGGATGGATAGATGTATGGGTGGATGGATGGATGGATGGACAGGTCAATGGATGGGTTTTGTAGAGGCAGAGTACCATATAGGGGTACTGGAGTCCGCTGGTGTCAGATCCTTAGTCAATGTTAAATGTAAAACATTAATTCATCAATAACAAAAATGAATAAGCACCTAAATAAATAAATAAATATAAAAACTGGGTTAAAAAATACATGGCGTCTTTGCCTTTCTGCATATGGAATGCTGTGAGGATCTTAACAAGGAAAGCATTGTCCTGAGTAGCCCATTTGAAGTTGTGGAATATTTCCTTTTCCTTTTTCTTTTTTTACTTTCTATTTTCTTGATTATTCACTGGAATAAATAGACAGGAATTGAGAGGGAAGGGAGGTAGAGAGAGTTTGAGACACAGAGAGAGACAACTGCAGCACTTCCGCACCACCTGTAAAGATTTCACCTGGCAGGTGGGAACCAGGGTGTTGAAGTCCAGTCCTCCTGCATTGTAACATGAGTGCTAGACTGGGTGTGGCACCACCTGGTACCCTTGATGGGAGACTTTTTTTTAGCAATGAAAAGAAATTCTCGTGGCAAGGTAATAAATAAATGAAGAAGTCAATAAAAGTGCATTTACATTAACTCAGTGGAAACGCACAGGGACATATACATCTCTGTTACCTGTATTACTTCTTCATGTATGGATTGATTGCCTCAAGGGGTTATTGCCACAGCTGAGTGCCTACGCCACGAATAATCCACAGCTCCTGCACTCCATTTGTTCCCCTTTCGCTGCCCTTGTTGCTTGGTCACTGTGGTGGTTATTGTTTTTGTTGTTGTTGTTGTTACTGACCTTGCATCTGACAGACAGAAAAGGAGAGAGCAGAGGAAATACAGGGTGGGAGAGAAAGATAGAGCTCCTAAAGACCTGCTTCACCCCCTGTAAAGCGACTCCCCTGCAGGTGGCGGTCTGGGGGCCAGACCCCAAATCCTTCCACCTGTCCCCTCTATTCGTGAGCGCCACAAGCCCTTAACCCTCTGACATACCGCCAAACCTCCCTGGATTTACTTTTGAAGGCAGTATCACCTGCCTCGTTTTGAATCCTCATTATCCTGAGGGTCAGTCCTGGAGACAGTGTCATGACACGACACACGGAGATCTCTGTTATCAGAGAGCACCTGGAACAGCAGCTGGGGCTCTAGTGCCAGGGCAGGAGCAACTCCCCATCCACCTTCCACGGAGTCCACCTGCCTGCATTTTGGTCCTTTTCCCTCCAAAAAAGATTTTTCCCTTTTTTCACTTTGAAACAGGCAGGAGACAGGTTACCCAGGCAGGAGGAAAATAAATAAAAAGCCTTTTTTTTTTTTTTTTTTTTTTTTTTTTTTTTACCGAAGTGAATGACCATCTTCTGGGAAGTATAGGTTTTGAACCTGAAAACTCTGTCTGTCTGTCTCTTAGTCCACAGAAAGAGCCACTAGCCCAGCCAGATCTCACGCTCAGATGGGGTGTTTTTGCCAGTCAAAGGTCTGCACAGCGCACTAGGCATTGGGCGGCCTGAGACCCAAATGTTACATTGTAGATGGACTGTTTGCAGTTCTTGCTCCCCAGCACATTGGACTGTCTCAACTCCCTCCCCTACAGCATGAAAAAAAGACTCTTGACAACCTTGGAGTAACTGGAGTGGGGGCGAGGGGAGCTGTTTGCATGTCTGCACTGCTCATGCCCAGGTGTCTGTGGGGGTCCGTGGCAGAGGCTGTAAGGGGGCTAGGGGGCAGAAGGAGACTGTTTGAGAGGCAGGCTGCAGGCAGGGGAGCCCAGGAGTGTGTGCAGGGCTGTGTGTGTGGGTGTGGTGGCAGGGGGTTAGGGCAGGTCCCCCTGCTGGATGGTGAGATGGCAGCTGGGCTGGCCCTGGGCCCTCAGGGCTGAAGGGCAGAAGCAGGGTGGCAGTAAAGTAGCGCAGGGAGGAACACAGTAGATGTTAGTTGGGAGCTGGGGGACAGAGGGTAAGGGGAAAGGGGGCATCCTTGAGGAGGGGTCAGGACTAGAGAGTGGGGGCAGCTGGAGGCATGTAAGGTCCCAGGAATCAGGGACTGACAGGAACAGATTCCTACACCCCCCCACTGGATAGAAGCTGCAGAAGCCAGAGCAGCAGCCCTGGCTTGCCTAGGCCAAGGGCCCTGAGTGAGTCCATCTGAGGATGAGGAAGAGGAGGAGGGGGTGGAGGAGGAGGAGGAGAAAGAGGAGGAGGAAGAGTAGGAAGAGGAGGAGGAGGAGGCGTAGGAGGAGGAGGAGGGGCAGGAGGGCAGCTGTCAGTAGGCAACGGGATTAATAGAGGCCTCCATTACGGAGGCATGTGTCCAGGCAGGCACCCACCAACCCTCAGGGGCAGCTCAGGGCACCCAGGGACTTGGTGTGGGTATCTCTGGGGCGGGGACTGTCAGTCAGTCAGCAAGACTGTGTGTCAGTGCACATGGTGGGACAGGGGCCTGGCGGACCTTGGTCCCCCGCCCTGGACTGTCAGATGCCAGCCCCATGCCCAGACACACACCAATCTGCACATAGCCCCTTGGCCCGGCCGACCAGCACCTGCTTTGGCCTGGGGCTCTGGCTCTGGTGGCTGGCCACCACCCCTCAGGTCAAGTTCAGCGTGGGGGTCATGGCTGCTGGTCAACTGGATGGGCGGGGTCCCCATGGCCTAGCAACCACATGAGCCCTCTGTGATGTCCTAGCCCCTGGCAATCTGTGCTGGCCACACTGGCACTGGGCAGCCCAACTGCCCTGCCACTAGGTCAGGCAACAGCGCCCAGACGCCTGGGCCCTGGCACAGAGGGACGGAAGGATGGGAAGACAGTGCTGACCGACGAGGGACCTCAGGGCTGGCAGCCAAGAGAAGACAGGTGGAGGTGCGCCCGGGATCCTGGGAGCCCAGGCCAGAGCTGCCTGCATGCCTGCCTGCCTTCCTGGATGTCCGTATGCTGCCTTTGTCCAGGTAGGTTTCTCAGGTCCCCTCCAATCCTGTCCTCTCCTGTCCTCTCCTGTCCTCACCATCCTCTCCCCTCTCCTCTCCTCCGCACTTTGCTTCTCTCCTTTGTCTGTCCTCTCTTCCAGGTGCCCTGCTCACCAGCTCCAGCACTTGTGATGCTTCTCCAGTGACAGCTGTTCGCAACCCCTTCCACCCCCTGCCTGCCCCTAATGTGACCCAGCTCACAGGGTCTCCGGCTCATCCCACCCAAACCCACACGCCCCAACACATTCCCTGGTTCAGCCCCTCTGCCCTATTCAGCCAAACTGGGCCTTTGCAACCTACCTATGCATCGTTGTTTCTCCTCACCATTCAAGGAGAGATCTCCTTTTGTACTTAGCTTGGTTGACTGGTGGATGGATGGATGGATGGAAGGATGGATGGATGGATGGATGAATGGATGGATAGATGTATGGGTGGATGGATGGATGGATGGACAGGTCAATGGATGGGTTTTGTAGAGGCAGAGTACCATATAGGGGTACTGGAGTCCGCTGGTGTCAGATCCTTAGTCAATGTTAAATGTAAAACATTAATTCATCAATAACAAAAATGAATAAGCACCTAAATAAATAAATAAATATAAAAACTGGGTTAAAAAATACATGGCGTCTTTGCCTTTCTGCATATGGAATGCTGTGAGGATCTTAACAAGGAAAGCATTGTCCTGAGTAGCCCATTTGAAGTCGTGGAATATTTCCTTTTCCTTTTTCTTTTTTTACTTTCTATTTTCTTGATTATTCACTGGAATAAATAGACAGGAATTGAGAGGGAAGGGAGGTAGAGAGAGTTTGAGACACAGAGAGAGACAACTGCAGCACTTCCGCACCACCTGTAAAGATTTCCCCTGGCAGGTGGGAACCAGGGTGTTGAAGCCCATTCCTCCTGCATTGTAACATGCGTGCTTAACTGGGTGTGGCACCACCTGGTACCCTTGATGGGAGACTTTTTTTTAGCAATGAAAAGAAATTCTCGTGGCAAGGTAATAAATAAATGAAGAAGTCAATAAAAGTGCATTTACATTAACTCAGTGGAAACACACAGGGACATATACGTCTCTGTTACCTGTATTACTTCTTCATGTATGGATTGATTGCCTCAAGGGGTTATTGCCACAGCTGAGTGCCTACGCCACGAATAATCCACAGCTCCTGCACTCCATTTGTTCCCCTTTCGCTGCCCTTGTTGCTTGGTCACTGTGGTGGTTATTGTTTTTGTTGTTGTTGTTGTTACTGACCTTGCATCTGACAGACACAAAAGGAGAGAGCAGAGGAAATACAGGGTGGGAGAGAAAGATAGAGCTCCTAAAGACCTGCTTCACCCCCTGTAAAGCGACTCCCCTGCAGGTGGCGGTCTGGGGGCCAGACCCCAAATCCTTCCACCTGTCCCCTCTATTCGTGAGCGCCACAAGCCCTTAACCCTCAGACATACCGCCAAACCTCCCTGGATTTACTTTTGAAGGCAGTATCACCTGCCTCGTTTTGAATCCTCATTATCCTGAGGGTCAGTCCTGGAGACAGTGTCATGACACGACACACGGAGATGGAGATCTCTGTTATCAGAGAGCACCTGGAACAGCAGCTGGGGCTCTAGTGCCAGGGCAGGAGCAACTCCCCATCCACCTTCCACGGAGTCCACCTGCCTGCATTTTGGTCCTTTTCCCTCCAAAAAAGATTTTTCCCTCTTTTCACTTAGAAACAGGCAGGAGACAGATTACCCAGGCAGGAGGAAAAAAAATAAAAATCCTTTTTTTTTTTTTTTTTACCGAAGTGAATGACCATCTTCTGGGAAGTATAGGTTTTGAACCTGAAAACTCTGTCTGTCTGTCTCTTAGTCCACAGAAAGAGCCACTAGCCCAGCCAGATCTCACACTCAGATGGGGTGTTTTTGCCAGTCAAAGGTCTGCACAGCGCACTAGGGATTGGGCGGCCTGAGACCCAAATGTTACATTGTAGATGGACTGTTTGCAGTTCTTTCTCCCCAGGATATTGGACTGTCTCAACTCCCTCCCCTACAGCATGAAAAAAAGACTCTTGACAACCTTGGAGCAACTGGAGTGGGGGCGAGGGGAGCTGTTTGCATGTCTGCACTGCTCATGCCCAGGTGTCTGTGGGGGTCCGTGGCAGAGGCTGTAAGGGGGCAAGGGGGCAGAAGGAGACTGTTTGAGAGGCAGGCTGCAGGCAGGGGAGCCCAGGAGTGTGTGCAGGGCTGTGTGTGTGGGTGTGGTGGCAGGGCGTTAGGGCAGGTCCCCCTGCTGGATGGTGAGATGGCAGCTGGGCTGGCCCTGGGCCCTCAGGGCTGAAGGGCAGAAGCAGGGTGGCAGTAAAGTAGCGCAGGGAGGAACACAGTAGATGTTATTTGGGAGCTGGGGGACAGAGGGTAAGGGGAAAGGGGGCATCCTTGAGGAGGGGTCAGGACTAGAGAGTGGGGGCAGCTGGAGGCATGGAAGGTCCCAGGAATCAGGGACTGACAGGAACAGATTCCTACACCCCCCCACTGGATAGAAGCTGCAGAAGCCAGAGCAGCAGCCCTGGCTTGCCTAGGCCAAGGGCCCTGAGTGAGTCCATCTGAGGATGAGGAAGAGGAGGAGGGGGTGGAGGAGGAGGAGGAGAAAGAGGAGGAGGAAGAGTAGGAAGAGGAGGAGGAGGAGGCGTAGGAGGAGGAGGAGGGGCAGGAGGGCAGCTGTCAGTAGGCAACGGGATTAATAGAGGCCTCCATTACGGAGGCATGTGTCCAGGCAGGCACCCACCAACCCTCAGGGGCAGCTCAGGGCACCCAGGGACTTGGTGTGGGTATCTCTGGGGCGGGGACTGTCAGTCAGTCAGCAAGACTGTGTGTCAGTGCACATGGTGGGACAGGGGCCTGGCGGACCTTGTTCCCCCGCCCTGGACTGTCAGATGCCAGCCCCATGCCCAGACACACACCAATCTGCACATAGCCCCTTGGCCCGGCCGACCAGCACCTGCTTTGGCCTGGGGCTCTGGCTCTGGTGGCTGGCCACCACCCCTCAGGTCAAGTTCAGCGTGGGGGTCATGGCTGCTGGTCAACTGGATGGGCGGGGTCCCCATGGCCTAGCAACCACATGAGCCCTCTGTGATGTCCTAGCCCCTGGCAATCTGTGCTGGCCACACTGGCACTGGGCAGCCCAACTGCCCTGCCACTAGGTCAGGCAACAGCGCCCAGACGCCTGGGCCCTGGCACAGAGGGACGGAAGGATGGGAAGACAGTGCTGACCGACGAGGGACCTCAGGGCTGGCAGCCAAGAGAAGACAGGTGGAGGTGCGCCCGGGATCCTGGGAGCCCAGGCCAGAGCTGCCTGCATGCCTGCCTGCCTTCCTGGATGTCCGTATGCTGCCTTTGTCCAGGTAGGTTTCTCAGGTCCCCTCCAATCCTGTCCTCTCCTGTCCTCTCCTGTCCTCACCATCCTCTCCCCTCTCCTCTCCTCCGCACTTTGCTTCTCTCCTTTGTCTGTCCTCTCTTCCAGGTGCCCTGCTCACCAGCTCCAGCACTTGTGATGCTTCTCCAGTGACAGCTGTTCGCAACCCCTTCCACCCCCTGCCTGCCCCTAATGTGACCCAGCTCACAGGGTCTCCGGCTCATCCCACCCAAACCCACACGCCCCAACACATTCCCTGGTTCAGCCCCTCTGCCCTATTCAGCCAAACTGGGCCTTTGCAACCTACCTATGCATCGTTGTTTCTCCTCACCATTCAAGGAGAGATCTCCTTTTGTACTTAGCTTGGTTGACTGGTGGATGGATGGATGGATGGAAGGATGGATGGATGAATGGATGAATGGATGGATAGATGTATGGGTGGATGGATGGATGGTTGGACAGGTCAATGGATGGGTTTTGTAGAGGCAGAGTACCATATAGGGGTACTGGAGTCCGCTGGTGTCAGATCCTTAGTCAATGTTAAATGTAAAACATTAATTCATCAATAACAAAAATGAATAAGCACCTAAATAAATAAATAAATATAAAAACTGGGTTAAAAAATACATGGCGTCTTTGCCTTTCTGCATATGGAATGCTGTGAGGATCTTAACAAGGAAAGCATTGTCCTGAGTAGCCCATTTGAAGTCGTGGAATATTTCCTTTTCCTTTTTCTTTTTTTACTTTCTATTTTCTTGATTATTCACTGGAATAAATAGACAGGAATTGAGAGGGAAGGGAGGTAGAGAGAGTTTGAGACACAGAGAGAGGCAACTGCAGCACTTCCGCACCACCTGTAAAGATTTCCCCTGGCAGGTGGGAACCAGGGTGTTGAAGCCCATTCCTCCTGCATTGTAACATGAGTGCTTAACTGGGTGTGGCACCACCTGGTACCCTTGATGGGACACTTTTTTTTAGCAATGAAAAGAAATTCTCGTGGCAAGGTAATAAATAAATGAAGAAGTCAATAAAAGTGCATTTACATTAACTCAGTGAAAACACACAGGGACATATACGTCTCTGTTACCTGTATTACTTCTTCATGTATGGATTGATTGCCTCAAGGGGTTATTGCCACAGCTGAGTGCCTACGCCACGAATAATCCACAGCTCCTGCACTCCATTTGTTCCCCTTTCGCTGCCCTGGTTGCTTGGTCACTGTGGTGGTTATTGTTTTTGTTGTTGTTGTTGTTACTGACCTTGCATCTGACAGACACAAAAGGAGAGAGCAGAGGAAATACAGGGTGGGAGAGAAAGATAGAGCTCCTAAAGACCTGCTTCACCCCCTGTAAAGCGACTCCCCTGCAGGTGGCGGTCTGGGGGCCAGACCCCAAATCCTTCCACCTGTCCCCTCTATTCGTGAGCGCCACAAGCCCTTAACCCTCTGACATACCGCCAAACCTCCCTGGATTTACTTTTGAAGGCATTATCACCTGCCTCGTTTTGAATCCTCATTATCCTGAGGGTCAGTCCTGGAGACAGTGTCATGACACGACACACGGAGATGGAGATCTCTGTTATCAGAGAGCACCTGGAACAGCAGCTGGGGCTCTAGTGCCAGGGCAGGAGCAACTCCCCATCCACCTTCCACGGAGTCCACCTGCCTGCATTTTGGTCCTTTTCCCTCCAAAAAAGATTTTTCCCTTTTTTCACTTTGAAACAGGCAGGAGACAGGTTACCCAGGCAGGTGGAAAAAAAATAAAAAGCCTTTTTTTTTTTTTTTTTTTTTTTTTACCGAAGTGAATGACCATCTTCTGGGAAGTATAGGTTTTGAACCTGAAAACTCTGTCTGTCTGTCTCTTAGTGAACAGAAAGAGCCACTAGCCCAGCCAGATCTCATGCTCAGATGGGGTGTTTTTGCCAGTCAAAGGTCTGCACAGCGCACTAGGGATTGGGCGGCCTGAGACCCAAATGTTACATTGTAGATGGACTGTTTGCAGTTCTTGCTCCCCAGGACATTGGACTGTCTCAACTCCCTCCCCTACAGCATGAAAAAAAGACTCTTGACAACCTTGGAGCAACTGGAGTGGGGGCGAGGGGAGCTGTTTGCATGTCTGCACTGCTCATGCCCAGGTGTCTGTGGGGGTCCGTGGCAGAGGCTGTAAGGGGGCTAGGGGGCAGAAGGAGACTGTTTGAGAGGCACGCTGCAGGCAGGGGAGCCCAGGAGTGTGTGCAGGTCTGTGTGTGTGGGTGTGGTGGCAGGGCGTTAGGGCAGGTCCCCCTGCTGGATGGTGAGATGGCAGCTGGGCTGGCCCTGGGCCCTCAGGGCTGAAGGGCAGAAGCAGGGTGGCAGTAAAGTAGCGCAGGGAGGAACACAGTAGATGTTATTTGGGAGCTGGGGGACAGAGGGTAAGGGGAAAGGGGGCATCCTTGAGGAGGGGTCAGGACTAGAGAGTGGGGGCAGCTGGAGGCATGGAAGGTCCCAGGAATCAGGGACTGACAGGAACAGATTCCTACACCCCCCCACTGGATAGAAGCTGCAGAAGCCAGAGGAGCAGCCCTGGCTTGCCTAGGCCAAGGGCCCTGAGTGAGTCCATCTGAGGATGAGGAAGAGGACGAGGGGGTGGAGGAGGAGGAGGAGAAAGAGGAGGAGGAAGAGTAGGAAGAGGAGGAGGAGGAGGCGTAGGAGGAGGAGGAGGGGCAGGAGGGCAGCTGTCAGTAGGCAACGGGATTAATAGAGGCCTCCATTACGGAGGCATGTGTCCAGGCAGGCACCCACCAACCCTCAGGGGCAGCTCAGGGCACCCAGGGACTTGGTGTGGGTATCTCTGGGGCGGGGACTGTCAGTCAGTCAGCAAGACTGTGTGTCAGTGCACATGGTGGGACAGGGGCCTGGCGGACCTTGTTCCCCCGCCCTGGACTGTCAGATGCCAGCCCCATGCCCAGACACACACCAATCTGCACATAGCCCCTTGGCCCGGCCGACCAGCACCTGCTTTGGCCTGGGGCTCTGGCTCTGGTGGCTGGCCACCACCCCTCAGGTCAAGTTCAGCGTGGGGGTCATGGCTGCTGGTCAACTGGATGGGCGGGGTCCCCATGGCCTAGCAACCACATGAGCCCTCTGTGATGTCCTAGCCCCTGGCAATCTGTGCTGGCCACACTGGCACTGGGCAGCCCAACTGCCCTGCCACTAGGTCAGGCAACAGCGCCCAGACGCCTGGGCCCTGGCACAGAGGGACGGAAGGATGGGAAGACAGTGCTGACCGACGAGGGACCTCAGGGCTGGCAGCCAAGAGAAGACAGGTGGAGGTGCGCCCGGGATCCTGGGAGCCCAGGCCAGAGCTGCCTGCATGCCTGCCTGCCTTCCTGGATGTCCGTATGCTGCCTTTGTCCAGGTAGGTTTCTCAGGTCCCCTCCAATCCTGTCCTCTCCTGTCCTCTCCTGTCCTCACCATCCTCTCCCCTCTCCTCTCCTCCGCACTTTGCTTCTCTCCTTTGTCTGTCCTCTCTTCCAGGTGCCCTGCTCACCAGCTCCAGCACTTGTGATGCTTCTCCAGTGACAGCTGTTCGCAACCCCTTCCACCCCCTGCCTGCCCCTAATGTGACCCAGCTCACAGGGTCTCCGGCTCATCCCACCCAAACCCACACGCCCCAACACATTCCCTGGTTCAGCCCCTCTGCCCTATTCAGCCAAACTGGGCCTTTGCAACCTACCTATGCATCGTTGTTTCTCCTCACCATTCAAGGAGAGATCTCCTTTTGTACTTAGCTTGGTTGACTGGTGGATGGATGGATGGATGGAAGGATGGATGGATGGATGGATGAATGGATGGATAGATGTATGGGTGGATGGATGGATGGTTGGACAGGTCAATGGATGGGTTTTGTAGAGGCAGAGTACCATATAGGGGTACTGGAGTCCGCTGGTGTCAGATCCTTAGTCAATGTTAAATGTAAAACATTAATTCATCAATAACAAAAATGAATAAGCACCTAAATAAATAAATAAATATAAAAACTGGGTTAAAAAATACATGGCGTCTTTGCCTTTCTGCATATGGAATGCTGTGAGGATCTTAACAAGGAAAGCATTGTCCTGAGTAGCCCATTTGAAGTCGTGGAATATTTCCTTTTCCTTTTTCTTTTTTTACTTTCTATTTTCTTGATTATTCACTGGAATAAATAGACAGGAATTGAGAGGGAAGGGAGGTAGAGAGAGTTTGAGACACAGAGAGAGGCAACTGCAGCACTTCCGCACCACCTGTAAAGATTTCCCCTGGCAGGTGGGAACCAGGGTGTTGAAGCCCATTCCTCCTGCATTGTAACATGAGTGCTTAACTGGGTGTGGCACCACCTGGTACCCTTGATGGGAGACTTTTTTTTAGCAATGAAAAGAAATTCTCGTGGCAAGGTAATAAATAAATGAAGAAGTCAATAAAAGTGCATTTACATTAACTCAGTGAAAACACACAGGGACATATACGTCTCTGTTACCTGTATTACTTCTTCATGTATGGATTGATTGCCTCAAGGGGTTATTGCCACAGCTGAGTGCCTACGCCACGAATAATCCACAGCTCCTGCACTCCATTTGTTCCCCTTTCGCTGCCCTGGTTGCTTGGTCACTGTGGTGGTTATTGTTTTTGTTGTTGTTGTTGTTACTGACCTTGCATCTGACAGACACAAAAGGAGAGAGCAGAGGAAATACAGGGTGGGAGAGAAAGATAGAGCTCCTAAAGACCTGCTTCACCCCCTGTAAAGCGACTCCCCTGCAGGTGGCGGTCTGGGGGCCAGACCCCAAATCCTTCCACCTGTCCCCTCTATTCGTGAGCGCCACAAGCCCTTAACCCTCTGACATACCGCCAAACCTCCCTGGATTTACTTTTGAAGGCATTATCACCTGCCTCGTTTTGAATCCTCATTATCCTGAGGGTCAGTCCTGGAGACAGTGTCATGACACGACACACGGAGATGGAGATCTCTGTTATCAGAGAGCACCTGGAACAGCAGCTGGGGCTCTAGTGCCAGGGCAGGAGCAACTCCCCATCCACCTTCCACGGAGTCCACCTGCCTGCATTTTGGTCCTTTTCCCTCCAAAAAAGATTTTTCCCTTTTTTCACTTTGAAACAGGCAGGAGACAGGTTACCCAGGCAGGTGGAAAAAAAATAAAAAGCCTTTTTTTTTTTTTTTTTTTTTTTTTTACCGAAGTGAATGACCATCTTCTGGGAAGTATAGGTTTTGAACCTGAAAACTCTGTCTGTCTGTCTCTTAGTGAACAGAAAGAGCCACTAGCCCAGCCAGATCTCATGCTCAGATGGGGTGTTTTTGCCAGTCAAAGGTCTGCACAGCGCACTAGGGATTGGGCGGCCTGAGACCCAAATGTTACATTGTAGATGGACTGTTTGCAGTTCTTGCTCCCCAGGACATTGGACTGTCTCAACTCCCTCCCCTACAGCATGAAAAAAAGACTCTTGACAACCTTGGAGCAACTGGAGTGGGGGCGAGGGGAGCTGTTTGCATGTCTGCACTGCTCATGCCCAGGTGTCTGTGGGGGTCCGTGGCAGAGGCTGTAAGGGGGCTAGGGGGCAGAAGGAGACTGTTTGAGAGGCACGCTGCAGGCAGGGGAGCCCAGGAGTGTGTGCAGGTCTGTGTGTGTGGGTGTGGTGGCAGGGCGTTAGGGCAGGTCCCCCTGCTGGATGGTGAGATGGCAGCTGGGCTGGCCCTGGGCCCTCAGGGCTGAAGGGCAGAAGCAGGGTGGCAGTAAAGTAGCGCAGGGAGGAACACAGTAGATGTTATTTGGGAGCTGGGGGACAGAGGGTAAGGGGAAAGGGGGCATCCTTGAGGAGGGGTCAGGACTAGAGAGTGGGGGCAGCTGGAGGCATGGAAGGTCCCAGGAATCAGGGACTGACAGGAACAGATTCCTACACCCCCCCACTGGATAGAAGCTGCAGAAGCCAGAGGAGCAGCCCTGGCTTGCCTAGGCCAAGGGCCCTGAGTGAGTCCATCTGAGGATGAGGAAGAGGACGAGGGGGTGGAGGAGGAGGAGGAGAAAGAGGAGGAGGAAGAGTAGGAAGAGGAGGAGGAGGAGGCGTAGGAGGAGGAGGAGGGGCAGGAGGGCAGCTGTCAGTAGGCAACGGGATTAATAGAGGCCTCCATTACGGAGGCATGTGTCCAGGCAGGCACCCACCAACCCTCAGGGGCAGCTCAGGGCACCCAGGGACTTGGTGTGGGTATCTCTGGGGCGGGGACTGTCAGTCAGTCAGCAAGACTGTGTGTCAGTGCACATGGTGGGACAGGGGCCTGGCGGACCTTGTTCCCCCGCCCTGGACTGTCAGATGCCAGCCCCATGCCCAGACACACACCAATCTGCACATAGCCCCTTGGCCCGGCCGACCAGCACCTGCTTTGGCCTGGGGCTCTGGCTCTGGTGGCTGGCCACCACCCCTCAGGTCAAGTTCAGCGTGGGGGTCATGGCTGCTGGTCAACTGGATGGGCGGGGTCCCCATGGCCTAGCAACCACATGAGCCCTCTGTGATGTCCTAGCCCCTGGCAATCTGTGCTGGCCACACTGGCACTGGGCAGCCCAACTGCCCTGCCACTAGGTCAGGCAACAGCGCCCAGACGCCTGGGCCCTGGCACAGAGGGACGGAAGGATGGGAAGACAGTGCTGACCGACGAGGGACCTCAGGGCTGGCAGCCAAGAGAAGACAGGTGGAGGTGCGCCCGGGATCCTGGGAGCCCAGGCCAGAGCTGCCTGCATGCCTGCCTGCCTTCCTGGATGTCCGTATGCTGCCTTTGTCCAGGTAGGTTTCTCAGGTCCCCTCCAATCCTGTCCTCTCCTGTCCTCTCCTGTCCTCACCATCCTCTCCCCTCTCCTCTCCTCCGCACTTTGCTTCTCTCCTTTGTCTGTCCTCTCTTCCAGGTGCCCTGCTCACCAGCTCCAGCACTTGTGATGCTTCTCCAGTGACAGCTGTTCGCAACCCCTTCCACCCCCTGCCTGCCCCTAATGTGACCCAGCTCACAGGGTCTCCGGCTCATCCCACCCAAACCCACACGCCCCAACACATTCCCTGGTTCAGCCCCTCTGCCCTATTCAGCCAAACTGGGCCTTTGCAACCTACCTATGCATCGTTGTTTCTCCTCACCATTCAAGGAGAGATCTCCTTTTGTACTTAGCTTGGTTGACTGGTGGATGGATGGATGGATGGAAGGATGGATGGATGGATGGATGAATGGATGGATAGATGTATGGGTGGATGGATGGATGGTTGGACAGGTCAATGGATGGGTTTTGTAGAGGCAGAGTACCATATAGGGGTACTGGAGTCCGCTGGTGTCAGATCCTTAGTCAATGTTAAATGTAAAACATTAATTCATCAATAACAAAAATGAATAAGCACCTAAATAAATAAATAAATATAAAAACTGGGTTAAAAAATACATGGCGTCTTTGCCTTTCTGCATATGGAATGCTGTGAGGATCTTAACAAGGAAAGCATTGTCCTGAGTAGCCCATTTGAAGTCGTGGAATATTTCCTTTTCCTTTTTCTTTTTTTACTTTCTATTTTCTTGATTATTCACTGGAATAAATAGACAGGAATTGAGAGGGAAGGGAGGTAGAGAGAGTTTGAGACACAGAGAGAGGCAACTGCAGCACTTCCGCACCACCTGTAAAGATTTCCCCTGGCAGGTGGGAACCAGGGTGTTGAAGCCCATTCCTCCTGCATTGTAACATGAGTGCTTAACTGGGTGTGGCACCACCTGGTACCCTTGATGGGAGACTTTTTTTTAGCAATGAAAAGAAATTCTCGTGGCAAGGTAATAAATAAATGAAGAAGTCAATAAAAGTGCATTTACATTAACTCAGTGAAAACACACAGGGACATATACGTCTCTGTTACCTGTATTACTTCTTCATGTATGGATTGATTGCCTCAAGGGGTTATTGCCACAGCTGAGTGCCTACGCCACGAATAATCCACAGCTCCTGCACTCCATTTGTTCCCCTTTCGCTGCCCTGGTTGCTTGGTCACTGTGGTGGTTATTGTTTTTGTTGTTGTTGTTGTTACTGACCTTGCATCTGACAGACACAAAAGGAGAGAGCAGAGGAAATACAGGGTGGGAGAGAAAGATAGAGCTCCTAAAGACCTGCTTCACCCCCTGTAAAGCGACTCCCCTGCAGGTGGCGGTCTGGGGGCCAGACCCCAAATCCTTCCACCTGTCCCCTCTATTCGTGAGCGCCACAAGCCCTTAACCCTCTGACATACCGCCAAACCTCCCTGGATTTACTTTTGAAGGCATTATCACCTGCCTCGTTTTGAATCCTCATTATCCTGAGGGTCAGTCCTGGAGACAGTGTCATGACACGACACACGGAGATGGAGATCTCTGTTATCAGAGAGCACCTGGAACAGCAGCTGGGGCTCTAGTGCCAGGGCAGGAGCAACTCCCCATCCACCTTCCACGGAGTCCACCTGCCTGCATTTTGGTCCTTTTCCCTCCAAAAAAGATTTTTCCCTTTTTTCACTTTGAAACAGGCAGGAGACAGGTTACCCAGGCAGGTGGAAAAAAAATAAAAAGCCTTTTTTTTTTTTTTTTTTTTTTTTTTTACCGAAGTGAATGACCATCTTCTGGGAAGTATAGGTTTTGAACCTGAAAACTCTGTCTGTCTGTCTCTTAGTGAACAGAAAGAGCCACTAGCCCAGCCAGATCTCATGCTCAGATGGGGTGTTTTTGCCAGTCAAAGGTCTGCACAGCGCACTAGGGATTGGGCGGCCTGAGACCCAAATGTTACATTGTAGATGGACTGTTTGCAGTTCTTGCTCCCCAGGACATTGGACTGTCTCAACTCCCTCCCCTACAGCATGAAAAAAAGACTCTTGACAACCTTGGAGCAACTGGAGTGGGGGCGAGGGGAGCTGTTTGCATGTCTGCACTGCTCATGCCCAGGTGTCTGTGGGGGTCCGTGGCAGAGGCTGTAAGGGGGCTAGGGGGCAGAAGGAGACTGTTTGAGAGGCACGCTGCAGGCAGGGGAGCCCAGGAGTGTGTGCAGGTCTGTGTGTGTGGGTGTGGTGGCAGGGCGTTAGGGCAGGTCCCCCTGCTGGATGGTGAGATGGCAGCTGGGCTGGCCCTGGGCCCTCAGGGCTGAAGGGCAGAAGCAGGGTGGCAGTAAAGTAGCGCAGGGAGGAACACAGTAGATGTTATTTGGGAGCTGGGGGACAGAGGGTAAGGGGAAAGGGGGCATCCTTGAGGAGGGGTCAGGACTAGAGAGTGGGGGCAGCTGGAGGCATGGAAGGTCCCAGGAATCAGGGACTGACAGGAACAGATTCCTACACCCCCCCACTGGATAGAAGCTGCAGAAGCCAGAGGAGCAGCCCTGGCTTGCCTAGGCCAAGGGCCCTGAGTGAGTCCATCTGAGGATGAGGAAGAGGAGGAGGGGGTGGAGGAGGAGGAGGAGAAAGAGGAGGAGGAAGAGTAGGAAGAGGAGGAGGAGGAGGCGTAGGAGGAGGAGGAGGGGCAGGAGGGCAGCTGTCAGTAGGCAACGGGATTAATAGAGGCCTCCATTACGGAGGCATGTGTCCAGGCAGGCACCCACCAACCCTCAGGGGCAGCTCAGGGCACCCAGGGACTTGGTGTGGGTATCTCTGGGGCGGGGACTGTCAGTCAGTCAGCAAGACTGTGTGTCAGTGCACATGGTGGGACAGGGGCCTGGCGGACCTTGTTCCCCCGCCCTGGACTGTCAGATGCCAGCCCCATGCCCAGACACACACCAATCTGCACATAGCCCCTTGGCCCGGCCGACCAGCACCTGCTTTGGCCTGGGGCTCTGGCTCTGGTGGCTGGCCACCACCCCTCAGGTCAAGTTCAGCGTGGGGGTCATGGCTGCTGGTCAACTGGATGGGCGGGGTCCCCATGGCCTAGCAACCACATGAGCCCTCTGTGATGTCCTAGCCCCTGGCAATCTGTGCTGGCCACACTGGCACTGGGCAGCCCAACTGCCCTGCCACTAGGTCAGGCAACAGCGCCCAGACGCCTGGGCCCTGGCACAGAGGGACGGAAGGATGGGAAGACAGTGCTGACCGACGAGGGACCTCAGGGCTGGCAGCCAAGAGAAGACAGGTGGAGGTGCGCCCGGGATCCTGGGAGCCCAGGCCAGAGCTGCCTGCATGCCTGCCTGCCTTCCTGGATGTCCGTATGCTGCCTTTGTCCAGGTAGGTTTCTCAGGTCCCCTCCAATCCTGTCCTCTCCTGTCCTCTCCTGTCCTCACCATCCTCTCCCCTCTCCTCTCCTCCGCACTTTGCTTCTCTCCTTTGTCTGTCCTCTCTTCCAGGTGCCCTGCTCACCAGCTCCAGCACTTGTGATGCTTCTCCAGTGACAGCTGTTCGCAACCCCTTCCACCCCCTGCCTGCCCCTAATGTGACCCAGCTCACAGGGTCTCCGGCTCATCCCACCCAAACCCACACGCCCCAACACATTCCGTGGTTCAGCCCCTCTGCCCTATTCAGCCAAACTGGGCCTTTGCAACCTACCTATGCATCGTTGTTTCTCCTCACCATTCAAGGAGAGATCTCCTTTTGTACTTAGCTTGGTTGACTGGTGGATGGATGGATGGATGGAAGGATGGATGGATGGATGGATGAATGGATGGATAGATGTATGGGTGGATGGATGGATGGTTGGACAGGTCTATGGATGGGTTTTGTAGAGGCAGAGTACCATATAGGGGTACTGGAGTCCGCTGGTGTCAGATCCTTAGTCAATGTTAAATGTAAAACATTAATTCATCAATAACAAAAATGAATAAGCACCTAAATAAATAAATAAATATAAAAACTGGGTTAAAAAATACATGGCGTCTTTGCCTTTCTGCATATGGAATGCTGTGAGGATCTTAACAAGGAAAGCATTGTCCTGAGTAGCCCATTTGAAGTCGTGGAATATTTCCTTTTCCTTTTTCTTTTTTTACTTTCTATTTTCTTGATTATTCACTGGAATAAATAGACAGGAATTGAGAGGGAAGGGAGGTAGAGAGAGTTTGAGACACAGAGAGAGGCAACTGCAGCACTTCCGCACCACCTGTAAAGATTTCCCCTGGCAGGTGGGAACCAGGGTGTTGAAGCCCATTCCTCCTGCATTGTAACATGAGTGCTTAACTGGGTGTGGCACCACCTGGTACCCTTGATGGGAGACTTTTTTTTAGCAATGAAAAGAAATTCTCGTGGCAAGGTAATAAATAAATGAAGAAGTCAATAAAAGTGCATTTACATTAACTCAGTGAAAACACACAGGGACATATACGTCTCTGTTACCTGTATTACTTCTTCATGTATGGATTGATTGCCTCAAGGGGTTATTGCCACAGCTGAGTGCCTACGCCACGAATAATCCACAGCTCCTGCACTCCATTTGTTCCCCTTTCGCTGCCCTGGTTGCTTGGTCACTGTGGTGGTTATTGTTTTTGTTGTTGTTGTTGTTACTGACCTTGCATCTGACAGACACAAAAGGAGAGAGCAGAGGAAATACAGGGTGGGAGAGAAAGATAGAGCTCCTAAAGACCTGCTTCACCCCCTGTAAAGCGACTCCCCTGCAGGTGGCGGTCTGGGGGCCAGAACCCAAATCCTTCCACCTGTCCGCTCTATTCGTGAGCGCCACAAGCCCTTAACCCTCTGACATACCGCCAAACCTCCCTGGATTTACTTTTGAAGGCATTATCACCTGCCTCGTTTTGAATCCTCATTATCCTGAGGGTCAGTCCTGGAGACAGTGTCATGACACGACACACGGAGATGGAGATCTCTGTTATCAGAGAGCACCTGGAACAGCAGCTGGGGCTCTAGTGCCAGGGCAGGAGCAACTCCCCATCCACCTTCCACGGAGTCCACCTGCCTGCATTTTGGTCCTTTTCCCTCCAAAAAAGATTTTTCCCTTTTTTCACTTAGAAACAGGCAGGAGATAGATTACCCAGGCAGGAGGAAAAAAAATAAAAATCCTTTTTTTTTTTTTTTTTACCGAAGTGAATGACCATCTTCTGGGAAGTATAGGTTTTGAACCTGAAAACTCTGTCTGTCTGTCTCTTAGTCCACAGAAAGAGCCACTAGCCCAGCCAGATCTCACGCTCAGATGGGGTGTTTTTGCCAGTCAAAGGTCTGCACAGCGCACTAGGGATTGGGCGGCCTGAGACCCAAATGTTACATTGTAGATGGACTGTTTGCAGTTCTTTCTCCCCAGGATATTGGACTGTCTCAACTCCCTCCCCTACAGCATGAAAAAAAGACTCTTGACAACCTTGGAGCAACTGGAGTGGGGGCGAGGGGAGCTGTTTGCATGTCTGCACTGCTCATGCCCAGGTGTCTGTGGGGGTCCGTGGCAGAGGCTGTAAGGGGGCTAGGGGGCAGGAGACTGTTTGAGAGGCAGGCTGCAGGCAGGGGAGCCCAGGAGTGTGTGCAGGGCTGTGTGTGTGGGTGTGGTGGCAGGGGGTTAGGGCAGGTCCCCCTGCTGGATGGTGAGATGGCAGCTGGGCTGGCCCTGGGCCCTCAGGGCTGAAGGGCAGAAGCAGGGTGGCAGTAAAGTAGCGCAGGGAGGAACACAGTAGATGTTAGTTGGGAGCTGGGGGACAGAGGGTAAGGGGAAAGGGGGCATCCTTGAGGAGGGGTCAGGACTAGAGAGTGGGGGCAGCTGGAGGCATGGAAGGTCCCAGGAATCAGGGACTGACAGGAACAGATTCCTACACCCCCCCACTGGATAGAAGCTGCAGAAGCCAGAGGAGCAGCCCTGGCTTGCCTAGGCCAAGGGCCCTGAGTGAGTCCATCTGAGGATGAGGAAGAGGAGGAGGGGGTGGAGGAGGAGGAGGAGAAAGAGGAGGAGGAAGAGTAGGAAGAGGAGGAGGAGGAGGCGTAGGAGGAGGAGGGGGGGCAGGAGGGCAGCTGTCAGTAGGCAACGGGATTAATAGGGGCCTCCATTACGGAGGCATGTGTCCAGGCAGGCACCCACCAACCCTCAGGGGCAGCTCAGGGCACCCAGGGACTTGGTGTGGGTATCTCTGGGGCGGGGACTGTCAGTCAGTCAGCAAGACTGTGTGTCAGTGCACATGGTGGGACAGGGGCCTGGCGGACCTTGGTCCCCCGCCCTGGACTGTCAGATGCCAGCCCCATGCCCAGACACACACCAATCTGCACATAGCCCCTTGGCCCGGCCGACCAGCACCTGCTTTGGCCTGGGGCTCTGGCTCTGGTGGCTGGCCACCACCCCTCAGGTCAAGTTCAGCGTGGGGGTCATGGCTGCTGGTCAACTGGATGGGCGGGGTCCCTATGGCCTAGCAACCACATGAGCCCTCTGTGATGTCCTAGCCCCTGGCAATCTGTGCTGGCCACACTGGCACTGGGCAGCCCAACTGCCCTGCCACTAGGTCAGGCAACAGCGCCCAGACGCCTGGGCCCTGGCACAGAGGGACGGAAGGATGGGAAGACAGTGCTGACCGACGAGGGACCTCAGGGCTGGCAGCCAAGAGAAGACAGGTGGAGGTGCGCCCGGGATCCTGGGAGCCCAGGCCAGAGCTGCCTGCATGCCTGCCTGCCTTCCTGAATATCCGTATGCTGCCTTTGTCCAGGTAGGTTTCTCAGGTCCCCTCAAATCCTGTCCTCTCCTGTCCTCTCCTGTCCTCACCATCCTCTCCCCTCTCCTCTCCTCCGCACTTTGCTTCTCTCCTTTGTCTGTCCTCTCTTCCAGGTGCCCTGCTCACCAGCTCCAGCACTTGTGATGCTTCTCCAGTGACAGCTGTTCGCAACCCCTTCCACCCCCTGCCTGCCCCTAATGTGACCCAGCTCACAGGGTCTCCGGCTCATCCCACCCAAACCCACACGCCCCAACACATTCCCTGGTTCAGCCCCTCTGCCCTATTCAGCCAAACTGGGCCTTTGCAACCTACCTATGCATCCTTGTTTCTCCTCACCATTCAAGGAGAGATCTCCTTTTGTACTTAGCTTGGTTGACTGGTGGATGGATGGATGGATGGAAGGATGGATGGATGGATGGATGAATGGATGGATAGATGTATGGGTGGATGGATGGATGGATGGACAGGTCAATGGATGGGTTTTGTAGAGGCAGAGTACCATATAGGGGTACTGGAGTCCGCTGGTGTCAGATCCTTAGTCAATGTTAAATGTAAAACATTAATTCATCAATAACAAAAATGAATAAGCACCTAAATAAATAAATAAATATAAAAACTGGGTTAAAAAATACATGGCGTCTTTGCCTTTCTGCATATGGAATGCTGTGAGGATCTTAACAAGGAAAGCATTGTCCTGAGTAGCCCATTTGAAGTCGTGGAATATTTCCTTTTCCTTTTTCTTTTTTTACTTTCTATTTTCTTGATTATTCACTGGAATAAATAGACAGGAATTGAGAGGGAAGGGAGGTAGAGAGAGTTTGAGACACAGAGAGAGCCAACTGCAGCACTTCCGCACCACCTGTAAAGATTTCCCCTGGCAGGTGGGAACCAGGGTGTTGAAGCCCAGTCCTCCTGCATTGTAACATGAGTGCTTAACTGGGTGTGTCACCACCTGGTACCCTTGATGGGAGACTTTTTTTTAGCAATGAAAAGAAATTCTCGTGGCAAGGTAATAAATAAATGAAGAAGTCAATAAAAGTGCATTTACATTAACTCAGTGGAAACACACAGGGACATATACGTCTCTGTTACCTGTATTACTTCTTCATGTATGGATTGATTGCCTCAAGGGGTTATTGCCACAGCTGAGTGCCTACGCCACGAATAATCCACAGCTCCTGCACTCCATTTGTTCCCCTTTCGCTGCCCTTGTTGCTTGGTCACTGTGGTGGTTATTGTTTTTGTTGTTGTTGTTGTTGTTACTGACCTTGCATCTGACAGACACAAAAGGAGAGAGCAGAGGAAATACAGGGTGGGAGAGAAAGATAGAGCTCCTAAAGACCTGCTTCACCCCCTGTAAAGCGACTCCCCTGCAGGTGGCGGTCTGGGGGCCAGACCCCAAATCCTTCCACCTGTCCCCTCTATTCGTGAGCGCCACAAGCCCTTAACCCTCTGACATACCGCCAAACCTCCCTGGATTTACTTTTCAAGGCAGTATCACCTGCCTCGTTTTGAATCCTCATTATCCTGAGGGTCAGTCCTGGAGACAGTGTCATGACACGACACACGGAGATGGAGATCTCTGTTATCAGAGAGCACCTGGAACAGCAGCTGGGGCTCTAGTGCCAGGGCAGGAGCAACTCCCCATCCACCTTCCACGGAGTCCACCTGCCTGCATTTTGGTCCTTTTCCCTCCAAAAAAGATTTTTCCCTTTTTTCACTTTGAAACAGGCAGGAGACAGGTTACCCAGGCAGGAGGAAAAAAAATAAAAATCCTTTTTTTTTTTTTTTTTTTTTTTTTACCGAAGTGAATGACCATCTTCTGGGAAGTATAGGTTTTGAACCTGAAAACTCTGTCTGTCTGTCTCTTAGTCCTCAGAAAGAGCCAAAGCCCAGCCAGATCTCACGCTCAGATGGGGTGTTTTTGCCAGTCAAAGTTCTGCACAGCGCACTAGGGATTGGGCGGCCTGAGACCCAAATGTTACATTGTAGATGTACTTTTTGCAGTTCTTGCTCCCCAGGACATTGGATTGTCTCAACTCCCTCCCCTACAGCATGAAAAAAAGACTCTTGACAGCCTTGGAGCAACTGGAGTGGGGGCGAGGGGAGCTGTTTGCATGTCTGCACTGCTCATGCCCAGGTGTCTGTGGGGGTCCGTGGCGAGGCTTTAAAGGGGCTAGGGGGCAGAAGGAGACTGTTTGAGAGGCAGGCTGCAGGCAGGGGAGCCCAGGAGTGTGTGCAGGGCTGTGTGTGTGGGTGTGGTGGCAGGGGGATAGGGCAGGTCCCCCTGCTGGATGGTGAGATGGCAGCTGGGCTGGCCCTGGGCCCTCAGGGCTGAAGGGCAGAAGCAGGGTGGCAGTAAAGTAGCGCAGGGAGGAACACAGTAGATGTTAGTTGGGAGCTGGGGGACAGAGGGTAAGGGGAAAGGGGGCATCCTTGAGGAGGGGTCAGGACTAGAGGGTGGGGGGAGCTGGAGGCATGGAAGGTCCCAGGAATCAAGGACTGACAGGAACAGATTCCTACACCCCCCCACTAGATAGAAGCTGCAGAAGCCAGAGCAGCAGCCCTGGCTTGCCTAGGCCAAGGGCCCTGAGTGAGTCCCTCTGAGGATGAGGAAGAGGAGGAGGGGGTGGAGGAGGAGGAGGAGTAAGAGGAGGAGGAAGAGTAGGAAGAGGAGGAGGAAAAAGAGGAGGAGGAGGATGCGGAGGAGGAGGAGGAGGGGCAGGACGGCAGCTGTCAGTAAGCAACAGGATTAATAGAGGCCTCCATTACGGAGGCATGTGTCCAGGCAGGCACCCACCAACCCTCAGGGGCAGCTCAAAGCTCACAGGGACTTGGTGTGGTTATCTGTGGGGCGGGGACTGTCAGTCAGTCAGCAAGACTGTGTGTCAGTGCACATGGTGGGACAGGGGCCTGGCGGACCTTGGTCCCCCGCCCTGGACTGTCAGATGCCAGCCCCATGCCCAGACACACACCAATCTGCCCATAGCCCCTTGGCCCGGCCGACCAGCACCTGCTTTGGCCTGGGGCTCTGGCTCTGGTGGCTGGCCACCACCCCTCAGGTCAAGTTCAGCGTGGGGGTCATGGCTGCTGGTCAACTGGATGGGCGGGGTCCCCATGGCCTAGCAACCACAGGACCCCTCTGTGATGTCCTAGCCCCTGGCAATCTGTGCTGGCCACACTGGCACTGGGCAGCCCAACTGCCCTGCCACTAGGTCAGGCAACAGCGCCCATATGCCTGGGCCCTGGCACAGAGGGACGGAAGGATGGGAAGACAGTGCTGACCGACGAGGGACCTCAGGGCTGGGAGCCAAGAGAAGACAGTTGGAGGTGCGCCCGGGATCCAAGGAGCCCAGGCCAGAGCTGTCTGCATGCCTGCCTGCCTTCCTGGATGTCTGTATGCTGCCTTTGTCCAGGTAGGTTTCTCAGGTCCCCTCCAATCCTGTCCTCTCCTGTCCTCTCCTGTCCTCTCCTGTCCTCACCATCCTCTCCCCTCTCCTCTCCTCCGCACTTTGCTTCTCCCCTTTGTCTGTCCTCTCTTCCAGGTGCCCTGCTCACCAGCTCCAGCACTTGTGATGGTTCTCCAGTGACAGCTGTTCGCAACCCCTTCCACCCCCTGCCTGCCCCTAATGTGACCCAGCTCACAGGGTCTCCGGCTGACCCCACCCAAACCCACATGCCCCAACACATTCCCTGGTTCAGCCCCTCTGCCCTATTCAGCCGAACTGGCCCCTTTGCAACATACCTATGCATCGTTATTTGTCTTCACCATTCAAGGAGAGATCTCCTTTTGTACTTAGCTTGGTTGATTGGTGGATGGATGGATCGATGTATGGATGGATGGATGCATGGATGGATGGATGGATAGCTGGATGGATAGCTGGATGGGTGGATGGATGGATGGACAGGTCATTGGATCGGTTTTGTAGAGCAGAATAACATCTAGGGGTACTTGAGACCTTTGGTGTCAAGCCCTAGTCTATGTCAAATGGAAAACATGAATTTATCAATAACAAAAATGAATAACCACCTAAATAAATAAATAAATATATATAAAAACTGGGTTAAAAAATACATGGCATCTTTGCCTTTCTGCATATGGTATGCTGTGAGGATCTTAACAAGGAATGCATTGTACTGAGTAGCACCTTTGAAGTAGTGGAATATTTCATTTTCCTTTTTCTTTCTTGACTTTCCATTTTCTTTATTATTGGAATAAAAAGACAGGAATTGAGAGGGAAGGGAGGGATAGAGAGTTTGAGACACAGAGCGAGACACCCGCAGCACTTCTGCACCACTTGTAAAGATTTCCCCTGGCAGGTGGGACCAGGGTCTAGAAACCCAGTCCTCCTGCATTGTAACATGAGTGCTTAACTTTGTGTGGCACCACCTGGTACCCTTGATGGGACACTGTTTTTAGCAAGGAATATAAATTCTCGTGGCAAGGTAATAAATAAATAAATGAAGAAATAAATAAAAGTGCATTGACATTAACTCAGTGGAAACACACAGGGACATATACATCTCTGTTACCTGTATTACTTATTCATTGATTGATTGATTGCCTCAAGGGTTTATTGCCTCAGCTCAGTGCCTGCGCCACAAATAATCCACAGCTCCTGCACTCCATTTGTTCCCCTTTCGCTGCCCTTGTTGCTTGGTCACAGTGGTGGTTATTGTTGCGGTTGTTGTTGTTGTTACTGACCTTGCATCGGACAGAGAGAAAAGGAGAGAGCAGGGGAAATACAGCGTGGGAGAGAAACATCGTGCCCCTAAAGACCTGCTTCACCATCTGTAAAGCGACTCCCCTGCAGTTGGGGGTCTGGGCGCCACACCCCAGACCCTTCCAGCTGTCCCCTCTTTTCGTGAGCGCCACAAGCCCTTAACCCTCTGACATACCGCCAATCCTCCCTGCATTTACATTTTAAGGCAATATCACCTGCCTCGTTTTGAATCCTCATTATCCTGAGGATCAGTCCTGTAGACAGTGTCATGACACGACACACTGAGATCTCCGGTATCAGAGAGCACCTGGAACAGCAGCTGGGGCTCTAGTGCCAGGGCAGGAGCAACTCCCCATCCACCCTCCATGGAGTCTACCTGCCTGCATTTTGGTCCTTTTCCCTCCAAAAAATATCTTTCCCTTTTTTCACTGAGAAACAGGCAGCAGATAGGTTACCCAGGCAGGGGAAAAAAAATAAAAAAGCTCCTTTTTTTTTTAACCGTAGCGAATGACCATCTTCTGGGAAGTATAGGTTTTGAACCTGAAAACTCTGTCTGTCTGTCTCCTAGTCCACAGAAAGAGCCACTAGCACAGCCAGATCTCTTGCTCATATGGGGTGTTTTTGCCAGTCAAAAGTCTGCAGAGCACACTAGGGATTAGGCCGCCTGAGACCCAAATGTTGCATTGTAGATGGACTGTTTGCAGTTCTTGCTCCCCAGGACATTAGACTGTCTCAACTCCCTCCCCTACAGCATGAAAAAAAGACTCTTGACAACCTTGGAGCAAATGGAGTGGTGGCGAGGGGAGCTGGTTGCATGTCTGCACTGCTCAAGCCCAGGTGTCTGTGGAGGGCCGTGGCAGAGGCTGTAAGGGGGCTAGGGGGCATAAGGAGACTGTTTAAGAGGCAGGCTGCAGTCAGGCGAGCCCGTGAGTGTGAAGGGCTGTGTGTGTGGGTGCGGTGGCAGGGGGTATGGGCAGGTCCCGCTGCTGGATGGTGAGATGGCAGCTGGGCTGGCCCTAGGCCCCCAGGTCTGAAGGGCAGAAGCAGGGTGGCAGTAAAGTATCGCAAGGAGGCACACAGTAGATGTTAGTTGGGGAGCTGGGGGACAGAGGGCAAGGGGAAAGGGGGCATCCTTGATGAGGGCTCTGGACTAGAGAGTGGGGGGAGCAGGAGGCATGGAAGATCCCAGGAACCAGGGACTGACAGGAACAGATTCCTGCACCCACCCACTGGATAGAAGCTGCAGCAGCCAGAGCAGCAGCCTTGGCTTGCCTAGGCCAAGGGCCCTGAGTGAGTCCCTCTGAGGATGAGGAAAAGAAGAGGTGGTGGAGGAGGAGTAGGAGGAGGAGGAGGAGGAAGAGGAGGAGGAAGAAGAGGAGGAGGAGGAGGCTGAGGAGGAGGAGGAGGGGCAGTAGGGCAGCTGTCAGTAGGCAACAGGATTAATAGAGGCCTCCATTACGGAGGCATGTGTCCAGGCAGGCACCCACCAACCCTCAGGTGCAGCTCAGGGCACCCAGGGACCTGGTTTGGGTATCTCTGTGGCAGGGACTCTCAGTCAGTCTGCAGGACTTTGTGTCAGTGCACATGGTGGGACAGGGGTCTGGTGGAACTTGGTCCCCAGCCCTGGTTTGTCAGATTGCAGCCCCTTGCCCACACACACACCAATCTGCCCATAGCCCCTTGGCCCAGCAGACCTGCACCTGCTTTGGCCTAGGGCTCTGGCTTTGGTGGCTTGCCACCACCCCTCAGGTCAAGTTCAGAGTGGGAGTCATGGCTGCTGGTCAACTGGATGGGCAGGATCTCCATGGCCTAGCAACCACAGGAGCCCTCTGTGATGTTCTAGCCCCTGGCATTCTGTGCTGGCCACACTGGCACTGGGCAGCCCAACTGCCCTGCCACTAGGTCAGCCAGCTGCGCCCAGACGCCTGGGCCCTGGCACAGAGGGACGGAAGGATGGGAAGACAGTGCTGACCGACAAGGGACCTCAGGGCTGGCAGCCAAGAGAAGACAGGTGGAGGTTTGCCCGGGTTCCAGGGAGCCATCCCAGAGCTGCCTGCATGCCTGCCTGCCTTCCTGGATGTCTGTATGCTGCCTTTGTCCAGGTAGGTTTCTCAGGTCCCCTCCACTCCTGTCCTCTCCTTTCCTCTCCTGCCCTCTCCTGTCCTCACCATCCACTCCCCTCGCCTCTCCTCTGCACTTTGCTTCTCTCCTTTGTCTGCCCTCTCTTCCGGGTGCCCTGCTCAACAGCTCCAGCACTTGTGATGGTCCTCCAGTGACAGCTGTTCGCAACCCCTTACACCCCCTCCCTGCCCCTGACGTGACCCAGCTCACAGGGTCTCCAGCTCACCCCACCCACACCCACACCCCCCAACACATTCCCTGGTTCAGCCCCTCTGCCCAATTCAGCCGAACTGGCCCCTTTGCAACCTACCTATGCATCGTTGTTTGCTTTCACCAACCAGGAGAGATCTCCTTTTGTAATTAGCTTGGTTGACTGGTGGATGGATGGATGGATGGATGGATAGCTGGATGGATAGCTAGATGGATGGACAGGTCAATGGATTGGTTTTGTACTGGCAGAGTACCATCTAGAGGTACTTGAGACCGCTGGTGTCAGAGCCCTAGTCTATGTCAAATGGAAAACATGACTTCATCAATAACAAAAACGAATAACCACCTAAATAAATAAATATAAAAACTGAGTTAAAAAATACATGGCGTCTTTGCCTTTCTGCATATGGAATGCTGTGAGGATCTTAACAAGCAAAGCATTTTCCTGAGTAGCCCCTTTGAAGTAGTGGAATATTTCATTTTCCTTTTTCTTTTTTGACTTTCCATTTTCTTGATTATTTACTTGAATAAATAGACAGGAATTGAGAGGGAAGGGAGGGATAGAGAGTTTGAGACACAGAGAGAGACACCTGTATCACTTCTGCACCACTTGTAAAGATTTCCCCTGGCAGGTGGGGACCATGGTCTTGAAGCCCAGTCCTCCTGCATTGTAACATGTGTGCTTAACTGGGTGTGGCACCACCAAGAAAGGAGAAATCTACAGGGCCAGCGTGGGGGTAAATAGCATATGGTTATAGAAAGAGACTCTCATGCCTGAGGTTTCAAAAGTCTCAGGTTCAATCACTGGACACCATATCCCCCCCAACCACCATCTGGTGACAGAGATTGAGAGAGAGAGAGAGAGAGAGAGAGAAATCTCCACACAGAGACCAACCAGAGCACTACTCAGCTCTGGTTTGTGGCCTGTTGTGGAATGAATCTGGCTGGCACTTTGAGGCCTCAGGGGAAAAAGTGAAGGTCTTTTGTATAACCAAAGGTTATACAACTTCTTTTGTATAAACCAAATCCCCAACCCTGCCCCCCCTTTCCTTCTCTCCCCCCATCAGGGTCTTGTTTTTTCCATAAAACAACAAGAGCTGAGACAGCATTGACAAGAATAACATTAACAACAACAACAACGGTAACAATAAGGGCAAAAAAATGGGAATAACAACCTCCAGGAGCAGTGGATTTGTAGTGCAAGCAGGCACTGATGGCCAGCCATAATACAAACAAACAGGCAAAAAAAGAAGAAAAATAAAAAGAAAAAAGTAAAGAAAACAAGAGCTGAGCAGTGCTCTGGTAAAAATTAAAACATAACATTAATGGGAGTCCGGCAATGACGCAGCAGGTTAAGCGCGCCTGATGCAAAGCTCAAGGACGGGAGGAAGGATCCCGGTTCAAGCCCCCGGATCCCCACCTGCAGGGGAGTCGCTCAGCTGGCAGTGAACACCCTCCTAGAATGGCAACAACAGCAACAGCAACAGCAACATCAGTGCAGGGGGAGTGTTCTAGGAAAGGAAAAGTAGACCTAAGAGTCCTTCCTCTCCCCCCCGCCCTCCACCCAGGTTTATGTCTGTGGTTCCATGCCTACAGTAGGAATCGACTGCTCCTAGAGGCCATCCCCGACCCCCCCACCCCCGCTTTGTATGGCCCTGGTTGTTCATCATTACCGTTGTTATTAATGCTGTCGTTGTTGTCCGATAGGACAGAGAGAAATCCGGAGAGGAGGGGAAGACAGAGAGGGGGAGAGAAAGATAGACACCTTGGGGTGGGGGTTGGGAGGGGGCTTGACTGTAGCGCTGTGGTTTGGGAGCACATGGTACAAAGTGCAAGGACCAGGGTGGGCATCCCAGGTTGAGAGCCTCTCGCATGGCGGGTGGGGGTGGGGGGAGGCTCGAAGAAGCAGTGAAGCGGGTCTGCAGGTCTGCTCCCGGCCATGTGTACTTAACCCTCTGCACTACCACCCGGGCCTCCCCAGTCCCTCCATTCTTTCCAGAGAGAGAGAAAGAGACAGAGACAGAGAGAGAGACAGAGAGAGACAGAGACAGAGTACAGGGTGTGAGAAAGACATGAAAACAACACACCACTGCCTTTGGAGTTCCATCTCTTTTCTTTTTTTTTTTTAATATTTATTTTATTTATTTATTCCCTTTTGTTGCCCTTGTTGTTTTATTGTTGTAGTTATTATTGTTGTTGTTGTTGTTGGTTAGGACAGAGAGAAATGGAGAGAGGAGGGGAAGACAGAGAGGAGGAGAGAAAGATAGACACCTGCAGACCTGCTTCACCTCCTGTGAAGCGACTCCCCTGCAGTTGGGGAGCCAGGGTTCGAACAGGGATCCTTATGCAGGTCCTTGTGCTTTGCACCACCTGCGCTTAACCTACTGCACTACAGCCCAACTCCCAGTTCCATCTCTTTTCATCCTCAGTGGTTCTCACTGTGGTTTCTTAGATTTCTTCCTATGAAATGAAAAGTTACATTGTGGCGGTCCAGAAGGTTGCGCGGTGGATAAATAAAGTATTGGACCTTCAACGATGAGGAGGTCCTGAGTTCGACCCCTGGTAGCACAGTACCAGAGTGATGTCTGGCTCTTTCTCTGTCTCCCGTTGTATCTTTCTGCTTCAGAAATAAGTACAATCTTAAATAAAATAAAATTAAATGAAAATAAAGTGACAAACCTTTGTGTCCTGAACCCTATTACCATGTAAATGGATAGTTTTAGTGATGCCTCCATCAGAGGGCATGTGTCACATGGTGAGGGGACTCAAGGCAAGAAGGGAGAGAGTGAGAAAATAAATAATTTAAAAAGGGATGGTAGTGGTGGTGTTAGAGGAGGAGGAGGAGGAGGAAGGGGGGCCCAGTCAATGAATTAAAGTGAAGCAGTCAATTAATTAATTACTCAAAAATCAATTTTTTTCCGGGCTTGGGGTAGGTGTATTTAGGAAACTATATACCCCTCCCAAAGGGGAGAGGGGTGAATTCTTAGAAAAGAAAGGAGAAGCCTAATCCCTCCACCTTTTCTGTGTGTGTATGCCTGTGTGTGTGGGGGGATGTCAATGTGTAAATGGCCTTTATACACACATGCACACACACACACACGCACACACACACGCACCAACATCTGTGGAGTTCCACCTATTTTCATCTTTGTTGCTGTCTCGTACACTCTTAGATGTTCTCATTTTAAATGTAAAATGATGTTTTAGACTGAACCTTTTCTGATCACATGCAAAGAAATGGCATGTTTCCGGGTTACTCTCATCCATCTCTCTCCCTCCCTCCCTGCCCCCCCCAAAGTATTTTATTAGAGATGGGACTTAGAACAAAAAACTGTGTGTGTGTGTGTGTGTGTGTGTGTGTGTGTGTGTGTGTGTGAGAGAGAGAGAGAGAGAGAGAGAGAGGAGAGGGTTGTGTATATGCCTGTCTTTTGGTAGGTCACCCTCTTCCACACTTTTCACCATTAACAAAGGAATAGGTTTATCACAGAGACTCTCATGCCTGAGTCTACCACCTACCAGGTTCGATTCTCCACCCCCCCCAACATAAAGGAGAGTTGAGCAGTGCTGGGGTGGGGGGCAAGAAGGAGGATAAACAAGGGCTACAAAAGGGGGAAAAATGGCCCTGGGAGCAGTGGATTCATAGTGCAGGCAAGGAGCCCAGCAATAACCCTGGAGGGATAAGAAGAAGAAGAAGGAGGAGGAGGAGGAGGAGAAGGAGGATAAAGATAAATAGATATAATATATATATATAATGGTATATATATTTCAATCATAGGAACTGAGGCACTGAAATAGGCAGATGGGAACACTGGTCTTTTCTGGTTTGTCAGTGGTGTGCTTTGCCTGGGGCCTCTAGCCAGAAAAGGCATGGTGGTATGCAGCAGGCTCACAGGAGACCTTTCTCTCTCTCTCTTTCTCTGTTTCCTTCCTTCCTCCCTCCCTTACTTCTTTCAGTACTAATCCTAGAGGCCACCCCCCACCTGATTTGTATGGCCCTTGTTGTTCATCATTACCTTTGTTATTATTGCTGTCATTGTTGTCAGATAGGACAGAGAGAAATCCAGAGAGGAGGGGAAGACAAAGAGGGGGAGAGAAAGATGGGGGTTGGGGGGGAGCTTGAACTGTAGCACTGTGGTTTGGGAGCACATGGTACAAAGTTCAAGGACCAGGATGGGCATCCCAGGTCCAGAGCCTCTCCTGTGGTGGGTCGGGGTGGGGGGAGGCTCAAAGATGCATGAAGTAGGTCTGCAGGTCTGCTCCCTGCCATGTGTACTTAACCCTCTGCACTACCACCCTGGCCTCCCCAGTCCCTCCATTCTTTCCAGAGAGAGAGAGAGACACAGAGACAGGGTACAGGGTGTGAGAAAGACATGAAAACAACACACCACTTCCTTTGGAGTTCCATCTCTTTTCATCCTCAGTGGTTCTCACTGTGGTTTCTTAGATTTATTCCTATGAAATGAAACGTTACATTGTGGCGGTCCAGAAGGTTGCGAGGTGGATAAATAAAGTATTGGACCTTCAACGACAAGGAGGTCCTGAGTTTGACCCCTGGCAGCACATGTACCAGAGTGATGTCTGGCTCTTTCTCTGTCTCCCGTCGTATCTTTCTGCTTCAGAAATAAGTACAATCTTAAATAAAATAAAATTAAATGAAAATAGAGTGACAAACCTTTGTGTCCTGAACCCTATCACCATGTAAATGGATAGTTTTAGTGATGCCTCCATCAGAGGGCATGTGTCACATGGTGAGGGAACTCAAGGCAAGAAGGGAGAGAGTGAGAAAATAAATAATTTAAAAAGGAATGGTAGTGGTGGTGGTAGAGGAGGAGGAGGAGGAGCACGAGGAGGAAGGGGCACACAGTCAATGAATTAAAGTGAGGCAGTCAATTAATTAATTACTCAAAAATCAATTTTTTCCCGGGCTCGGGGTAGGTGTATTTAGGAAACTATATACCCCTCCCAAAGGGGAGAGGGGTGAATTCTTAGAAAAGAAAGGCCTAATCCCTCCACCTTTTCTGTGTGTGTATGCCTATGTGTGTGGGGGGATGTCAATGTGTAAATGGCCTTTATACACACATGCACACACACACACACGCACACACACACGCACCAACATCTGTGGAGTTCCACCTATTTTCATCTTTGTTGCTGTCTCGTACAAACTTGGATGTTCTCATTTTAAATATAAAATGATATTTTAGACTGAACCTTTTCTGATCACATGCAAAGAAATGGCATTTTTCGGGTTACTCTCATCCATCTCTCTCTCTCTCTCTCCCTCCCTGCCCCCCCCAAAGTATTTTATTAGAGATGGGACTTAGAACAAAAAAGTGTGTCTGTGTGTGTGTATGTGTGTGTGTGTGTGTGAGAGAGAGAGAGAGAGAGAGAGAGAGAGAGGAGAGAGAGTTGTGTTATATGCCAGTCTTTTGGTAGGTCACCCTCTTCCACGCTTTTCATTAACTAAGGAATAGGAATTACCAAAGGAATAGGATTATCACAGAGACTCTCATGCCTGAGTCTCCCAAGTACCAGGTTCAATTCTCCACCCCCCCAACATAAAGGAGAGTTGAGCAGTGCTTGGGTGGGGGGCAAGAAGGAGGATAAACAAGGGCAACAAAAGGGGGAAAAATGGACCCCAGGAGCAGTGGATTCATGGTGCAGGCACGGAGCCCAGCAATAACCCTGGAGGGATAAGAAGAAGAAGAAGGAGGAGGAGGAGGAGGAGGAGAAGGAGGAGAAAGATAAATAGATATAATTTATATATATATATATACATATATATACATATATATATATATAATGGTATATATATTTCAATCATAGGAATGGAGGCACTGAAATAGGCAGATGGGAACACTGGTCTTTTCTGGTTTGACAGTGGTGTGCTTTGCCTTGGGACATCTGGGGCCTCTAGCCAGAAAAGGCATGGTGGTATGCAGCAGGCTTACAGGAGACCTTTCTCTCTCTCTCACTCTCTCTCTCTCTCTCTTTCTGTTTCCTTCCTTCCTTCATGGGGGGTGTTTTAATGGTTTACAGTCGACAGAAAAATACAACAGTTTGTACATGCACAACATGTCTCATCTTTCCACATAACTCTTCAACCCCCTCTAGGTCCTCCTCTCCCATCATGTCCCAAGAGCTGAACACTCCCCCCCCCGACCCCGACCCCCACCCCAGAGTCTGTTACTTACATGCCATAGGTGACAGACTGACATCTTTCTCTCATTAGTATTTCAATGCTGGAAGCAAAGAGCTTGTTCATGGCTCAGCCTCCTCCGCCTCCACCTCAGCCTGTGTCTGTAGCCTCTGGTTCCCCCTCCCCCACGGAAGAAATTTCTTTTATTCATTTATTTTATTTTTCATGGGGAAAAGACCACTGACCACAAGTTGGGGAGATGGAGAGCAGGAGGTGTGTCCTTTCTAGAAACATTGTTTTTGTAAGGAGAATGAATGAATGAATGAATGAATGAATGAATGAATGAATGAACTGGATCTCACCAGTGTGGACCATCCTTTCAAAGGCTTCATTCAGATGCAGATAGCCCCAGCTTTGGGGTGGATGGTCTTTTTTATCTTCCCTCAACACTCAATGGTTATTGTTGTTGTTGTTGTTTCCAAGCTGCAGAGAGAGGGGGGAGGGGGGAATGAAATGTGCTTTCTTTATTCTTTTCTTTCTTTCTTTTTTGTTTTGTTTTGTTTTGTTGTTGTTTTCAAGTTGAGGTAGCTCCAACTGTTTTCCTGAGGCCAAAGTAGTCCAGCATGAAATTTAGTGTGTGTGTGTGGGGGGGTTTTGTAGAGGTAGGAGAAGGAAAATTTAAAAGAGAAAGCAAGCAAGCAAGCAAAGAAAGGGTGAGTGAAAGAGCATAATGTTTATGCAAACAGCCTCAAGCACTGAGATTCCAAGGTCACAGGTTCCAGCCCCCACACCACCATAAGCCACAGCTGAGCAGTGCTGTTGGGAGAAGGAGAAGGAGAAGGAGGAGGAGACAGAGGAGGAGAGGAGGAGGAGAAGGAGAAGGAGGAGAAGGACACACCCTGCTTTCTGTATTCTTTCCTCTTCTTTCACAAGTAGTGAAGCAGGGCTGCAGGTGTCTCTCTTTCTCTCCCCCACTCCCCCAACCCCTTCCCTCTCAATTTCTGGCTATCTCTATCCAAGACATAAAGATAATTTAGTGCTCCGGGAGGTGGCATGATGGATAGAGCACTGAACTCTCAAGCATGAGGCCCCCGAGTTCAACTCCCCGGTAACACATGTACCTGTGTGATGTCTGGTTCTTTCTGTCTCCTCCTGTCATTCTCATAAATAAATAAATAAATAAATAAATAAATAAGGGAGTCAGTCGGGCATGAGCACAGCAGGTCAAGCGTGCACGTGGCACAAAGGGCAAGGACCACCAGTGTGAGGATCCAGGTTCAAGCACCTGGCTCCCCACCTGCAGGGGAGTTAGTTGCTTCACAAGCAAGCAGTGGTGAAGCAGGTCTGTCTGCAGATGTCTATCTTTCTCTCTGTCTTCCCCTCCTCTCTGTCCTATCCAACAATGGCAACGAAAATAAACCAAAGACAACAAAAGGGAATACATAAGTAAATAAATAAAATTTTTTTAAAAGATAATTTGTTTATCTTGAGAGAGAGTGAGATGCACAGCCTTCTCTTCTCCCCTGTTGCCCCACCCCCCCAACAAACACACACACACACACAAACACACACACACACAATCTGTTAAGCTTTCTCAGGCATGTAATAGACAACGAATATACTAAAATAGAATCAGACAGGAGAGAAAGGGACCCTGGTGATACCAAGATTATGCAAAAGACTTCCATGTATTGGACTCCTCTGAGGTTACAACTTCAGTCAGTCCCTGGTGCCTTCACAAAACCTGTACTTGCAAGACAGGGAATCCTGTTCCTCAGTAGCTCTTGAGATGAACAACAGCAGAAATAAGGCTTTGTGACACACAACACTCAGCTTTATTCATTCATACATTCAGCAAGCAAGCAAGCAATGTGTGTTGTTCCCCTCCCCCAGTTTTATTTTCTAAAGGAATGTGTGTGTGGTCTTGGACAGACATGATACATATTATATACAGACATTTCTTTTCTGCTCCATATAGATATATAAATCCAGTGAATAAAAAATGGCAGGGGGTGAGGGAAAGGAAATTGGGGGCGGTGGCTACCTACCAGGTACCCTTTCTCTGAGGAATCCCCAACTCTCTGCTCACCACCACCCTTCACCTTTCACTTCCCTATGGTTTATTGGATTTCTTTCTTTTAAAGGAAAAGTTACAGTTTATGCTGAACCCCTTACAATGTATCCAGATTGTTATATTGAAGAGTAGATTTAAAAAAAAAAAAGGAGGGGGGAAGGCAGGAGGGACAGTCCAGAATATTGCTGAGTTCTGGCAACTGGTCTTGGTTTATGGGGATCCCACCTGAGACCTCAGCTCCCTCTCTCAAATGAAAATACATGATAGATAGATAGAGTTGGGGGTTGGGTGGTGGCGTGGCACACTGGGTTAGGCACACATAGTATGCAATGGAAAAAAAATACACACACAACACACGCTCATACATATTCCCCTCCCAAATTATTGCTGGGGCTCAGTGCCTGCACCAGGATTCCACTGCTCCTGGAGGCCTTTTTTTTTTCTTCCCCCCTCTCAGTTTTGTTGCCCTTATTTATATATATTAAAAAAAAAGAAAATAAGTCAATCAATCAAAAATAAATGCTTTTAAAAATTTTATTTATTCCATTTTATAAATAAAACCTAAGTAATTATGTATTTGTGAGAAAGGAGAAATCTACAGGGCAGGGGTGAGGGTAAATAACATAATGGTTATAGAAAGAGACTCTCATGCCTGAGGTTTCAAAAGTCTCAGGTTCAATGACTGGACACCGTATCCCCCCCCAACCACCATCTGGTGACAGAGAGAGATTGACAGAGAGAGAGAGAGAGAGAGAAATCTACACACAGAGACCAACCAGAGCACTACTCAGCTCTGGTTTGTGGCCTATTGTGGAATGAATCTGGCTGGCACTTTGAGGCCTCAGGGGAAAAAGTGAAGGTCTTTTGTATAACCAAAGGTTATACAACTTCTTTTGTATAAACCAAACCCCCACCCCTGCCCCCCTTTTCTTCTCCCCCCCATCTGTGTCTTGTTTTTTCCATAAAACAACAAGAGCTGAGACAGCATTGACAAGAATAACATTAACAACAACAAGGACTGTAACAACAAGGGCAAAAAAATGGGAAAAACAACCTCCAGGAGCAGTGGATTTGTAGTGCAAGCAGGCACTGAGCGCCAGCCATAATACTAACAAACAGGCAAAAAAAGAAGAAGAAAAAAGGAGAAAGAGAAAAGTAAAGAAAACAAGAGCTGAGCAGTGCTCTGGTAAAAATTAAAACATAACATTAGTGGGAGTCCAGCAATAGTGCAGCAGGTTAAGCACGCTTGATGCAAAGCTCAAGGACCAGAGGAAGGATCCCGGTTCGAGCCCCCGGATCCCCATCTGCAGGGGAGTCGCTTCACAGGCGGTGAACACCCTCCTAGAATGGCAACAACAGCAACAGCTACAGCAACAGCAACAGAGTGCAGGGGGAGTGTTCTAGGAAAGGAATAGTAGACCTAAGAGTCCTTCCTCTCCCCCCCTCCCCCACCCAGGTTTATGTCTGTGGTTCCCTGCCTACAGTATGAATACACTGCTCCTAGAGGCCATCCCCGCCCCCCCCGCTTTGTATGGCCCTGGTTGTTCATAATTACTGTTGTTATTATTGCTGTCGTTGTTGTCGGATAGGACAGAGAGAAATCCAGAGAGGAGGGGAAGACAGAGAGGGGGAGAGAAAGATAGACACCTTGGGGTGGGGGTTGGGAGGGGGCTTGACTGTAGCGCTGTGGTTTGGGAGCGCATGGTACAAAGTGCAAGGACCAGGGTGGGCATCCCATGTCAAGAGCCTCTCGCATGGCAGTGGGGGTGGGGGGCGGCTCGAAGAAGCGGTGAAGCGGGTCTGCAGGTCTGCTCCTGGCCATGTGTACTTAACCCTCTGCACTACCACCCAGGCCTCCCCAGTCCCTCCATTCTTTCCAGAGAGAGAGAGAGAGAGAGACAGAGACAGAGACAGAGAGACAGAGAGAGAGACAGAGACAGAGTACAGGGTGTGAGAAAGACATGAAAACAACATACCACTGCCTTTTGAGTTCCACATCTTTTCTTTTTTTTTAATATTTATTTTATTTATTTATTCCCTTTTGTTGCCCTTGTTGTTTTATTGTTGTAGTTATTATTGTTGTTGTCGTTGTTGGATAGGACAGAGAGAAATGGAGAGAGGAGGGGAAGACAGAGAGGAGGAGAGAAAGATAGACACCTGCAGACCTGCTTCACAGCCTGTGAAGCGACTCCCCTGCATGTGGGGAGCCGGGGTTCGAACCGGGATCCTTATGCTGGTCCTTGTGCTTTGCGCCACCTGTGCTTAACCCACTGCACTACAGCCCGACTCCCAGTTCCATCTCTTTTCATCCTCAGTGGTTCTCACTGTGGTTTCTTAGATTTCTTCCTATGAAATGAAAAGTTACATTGTGGTGGTCCACAAGGTTGCGCGGTGGATAAATAAAGTATTGGACCTTCAAGGACGAGGAGGTCCTGAGTTCGACCCCTGGCAGCTCAGTACCAGAGTGATGTCTGGCTCTTTCTCTGTCTCCCGTCGTATCTTTCTGCTTCAGAAATAAGTACAATCTTAAATAAAATAAAATTAAATGAAAATAAAGTGACAAACCTTTGTGTCCTGAACCCTATTACCATGTAAATGGATAGTTTTAGTGATGCCTCCATCAGAGGGCATGTGTCACATGGTGAGGGGACTCAAGGCAAGAAGGGCGAGAGTGAGAAAATAAATAATTTAAAAAGGGATGGTAGTGGTGGTGGTAAAGGAGTAGGAGGAGGAGGAGGAGGAAGGGGGGGGCAGTCAATGAATTAAAGTGAGGCAGTCAATTAATTAATTACTCAAAAATCAATTTTTTTCCGGGCTTGGGGTAGGTGTATTTAGGAAACTATATACCCCTCCCAAAGGGGAGAGGGGTGAATTCTTAGAAAAGAAAGGAGAGGCCTAATCCCTCCACCTTTTCTGTGTGTGTATGCCTGTGTTTGGGGGGGATGTCAATGTGTAAATGGCCTTTATACACACATGCACACACACACACACACACACATGCACCAACATCTGTGGAGTTCCACCAGTTTTCATCTTTGCTGCTGTCTCGCACACTCTTAGATGTTCTCATTTTAAATGTAAAATGATGTTTTAGTCTGAACCTTTTCTGATCACATGCAAAGAAATGGCATTTTTCCGGGTTACTCTCATCCATCTCTCACTCTCTCCTTCCCTCCCTGCCCCCCCAAAGTATTTTATTAGAGATGGGACTTAGAACAAAAAAGTGTGTGTGTGTGTGTGTGTGTGTGTGTGTGTGTGAGAGAGAGAGAGAGAGAGAGAGAGGAGAGAGTTGTGTATATGCCTGTCTTTTGGTAGGTCAACCTCTTCCACACTTTTCACCATTAACAAAGGAATAGGTTTATCACAGAGACTCTCATGCCTGAGTCTCCCAAGTACCAGGTTCGATTCTCCACCCCCCCCCAACATAAAGGAAAGTTGAGCAGTGCTGGGGTGGGGGGCAAGAAGGAGGATAAACAAGGGCAACAAAAGGGGGAAAAATGGCCCCTGGGAACGGTGGATTCATGGTGCAGGCAAGGAGCCCAGCAATAACCCTGGAGGGATAAGAAGAAGAAGAAGGAGGAGGAGGAGGAGGAGGAGGAGGAGAAGGAGGAGAAAGATAAATAGATATAATTTATATATATATACATATATATACATATATATATAATGGTATATATATTTCAATCATAGGAACTGAGGCACTGAAATAGGCAGATGGGAACACTGGTCTTTTCTGGTTTGACAGTGGTGTGCTTTGCCTTGGGACATCTGGGGCCTCTAGCCAGAAAAGGCATGGTGGTATGCAGCAGGCTCACAGGAGACCTTTCTCCCTCTCTCTCTCTCTCTCTCTCTCTTTCTCTTTCTCTGTTTCCTTCCTTCCTCCCTCCCTTCCTTCCTTCCTTCATGGGTGGTGTTGTTAATGGTTTACAGTCGACAGAAAAATATAACAGTTTGTACATGCACAACATGTCTCAGCTTTCCACATAACTCTTCAACCCCCTCTAGGTTCTCCTCTCTCATCATGTCCCAAGAGCTGAACACTCCCCACCCTCGACCCCGACCCCCTCCCCAGAGTCTGTTACTTCCATGCCATAGATGACAGACTGACATCTTTCTCTCATTAGTATTTCAATTCTGGAAGCAAAGAGCTTGTTCATGGCTCTGCCTCCTCTGCCTCCACCTCTGCCTGCATCTGTAGCCTGGGGTTCCACCTCCCCCGCTGAAGAAATTTCTTTTATTCATTTATTTTATTTTTCATGGGGAAATGACCACTGACCACAAGTTGGGGAGATGGAGACCAGGAGGTGTGTCCTTTCTAGAAACAGATAGTGTTTTTGTAAGGAGAATGAATGAATGAATGAATGAATGAACTGGATCTCACCAGTGTGGACCAACCTTTCAAAGGCTTCATTCAGATGCAGATAGTCCCAGCTTTGGGGCTGGATGGTCTTTTTTATCTTCCCTCAACACTCAACTGTTGTTGTTGTTGTTTGCAAGCTGCAGAGAGAGGGGGGAGGGGGGGAATGAAATGTGCTTTCTTTTTTCTTTTCTTTTCTATTCTTTCTTTTTTTTGTTTTTTGTTTGTTTGTTTTGTTGTTGTTTTCAAGTTGAGGTAGCTCGAACTGTTTTCCTGAGGCCAAAGTAGTCCAGCATGAAATTTAGTGGGGGGTGGGTGTTTGTAGAGGGAGGAGAAGGAAAAATTAAAAGAGAAAGCAAGCAAGCAAGCAAGCAAGCAAGCAAGCAAAGAAAGGGTGAGTGAAAGATCATAATGTTTACGCAAACAGACTCAAGCACTGAGACTCCAAGGTCCCAGGTTCCAGCCCCCACACCACCATAAGCCACAGCTGAGCAGTGCTGTTGGGAGAAGGAGAAGGAGGACTAGGAGGAGGAGGAGGAGGAGAGGAGGAGGAGGAGAAGGACACACCCTGCTTTCTGTATTCTTTCCTCTTCTTTCACAAGTAGTGAAGCAGGGCTGCAGGTGTCTCTCTTACTCTCCCCCACTCCCCCCACCCCTTCCCTCTCAATTTCTGGCTATCTCTATCCAAGACATAAAGATAATTTAGTGATCCAGGAGGTGGCCTGATGGATAGAGCACTGAACTCTCAAGCATGAGGCCCCCGAGTTCAACCCCCGGTAACATGTACCGGGGTGATGTCTGGTTCTTTCTGTCTCCTCCTGTCATTCTCATAAATAAATAAATAAATAAATAAGGGAGTCAGTCGGGCGTGAGCACAGCACGTCAAGCGTGCATGTGGCACAAAGGGCAAGGACCACCGGTGTGAGGATCCAGGTTCAAGCACCCGGCTCCCCACCTGCAGGGGAGTTAGTTGCTTCACAAGCAAGCAGAGGTGAAGCAGGTCTGCAGATGTCTATCTTTCTCTCTGTCTTCCCCTCCTCTCTGCCCCATCCAACAAAG
>NW_026647142.1:512500-530000 GCF_950295315.1 Erinaceus europaeus | reverse complement strand
GAGAGAGAGAGAGACAGAGACAGAGTACAGGGTGTGAGAAAGACATGAAAACAACACACCACTTCCTTTGGAGTTCCATCTCTTTTCATCCTCAGTGGTTCTCACTGTGGTTTCTTAGATTTCTTCCTATGAAATGAAAAGTTACATTGTGGTGGTCCAGAAGGTTGCGAGGTGGATAAATAAAGTATTGGACTTTCAACGACGAGGAGGTCCTGAGTTTGACCTCTAGCAGCACATGTACCAGAGTGATGTCTGGCTCTTTCTCTGTCTCCCGTCGTATCTTTCTGCTTCAGAAATAAGTACAATCTTAAATAAAATAAAATTAAATGAAAATAAAGTGACAAACCTTTGTGTCCTGAACCCTATCACCATGTAAATGGATAGTTTTAGTGATGCCTCCATCAGAGGGCATGTGTCACATGGTGAGGGGACTGAAGGCAAGAAGGGAGAGAGTGAGAAAATAAATAATTTAAAAAGGGATGGTAGTGGCGGTGGTAGAGGAGGAGGAGGAGCAGGAGGAGGAAGGGGTGCCCAGTCAATGAATTAAAGTGAGGCAGTCAATTAATTAATTACTCAAAAATCAATTTTTTTCTGGGCTCAGGGTAGGTGTATTTAGGAAACTATATACCCCTCCCAAAGGGGAGAGTGGTGAATTCTTAGAAAAGAAAGAAGAGGCCTAATCCCTCCACCTTTTCTGTGTGTGTATGCCTATGTGTGTGGGGGGATGTCAATGTGTAAATGGCCTTTATACACACACACACACACACACACACACACACACACACACGCACCAACATCTGTGGAGTTCCACCTATTTTCATCTTTGTTGCTGTCTCGTACAAACTTGGATGTTCCCATTTTAAATATAAAATGATATTTTAGTGTGAACCTTTTCTGATCACATGCAAAGAAATGGCATTTTTCCAGGTTACTCTCATCCATCGCTCTCTCCCTCCCTGCCCCCCCCAAAGTATTTTATTAGAGATGGGACTTAGAACAAAAAAGTGTGTGTGTGTGTGAGAGAGAGAGAGAGAGGAGAGAGTTGTGTATATGCCTGTCTTTTGGTAGGTCACCCTCTTCCACACTTTTCACCATTAACAAAGGAATAGGTTTATCACAGAGACTCTCATGCCTGAGTCTCCCAAGTACCAGGTTCGATTCTCCACCCCCCCAACATAAAGGAGAGTTGAGCAGTGCTGGGGTGGGGGGCAAGAAGGAGGATAAACAAGGGCAACAAAAGGGGGAAAATGGCCCTCAGGAGCAATGGATTCATGGTGCAGGCACGGAGCCCAGCAATAACCCTGGAGGGATAAGAAGAAGAAGAAGGAGGAGGAGGAGGAGGAGAAGCAGGATGAGGAGAAAGATAAATATATATAATATATATATATATATATATATATATATATATATATATATATATATATATATATATAATGGTATATATATTTCAATCATAGGAATGGAGGCACTGAAATAGGCAGATGGGAACACTGGTCTTTTCTGGTTTGACAGTGGTGTGCTTTGCCTTGGGACATCTGGGGCCTCTAGCCAGAAAAGGCATGGTGGTATGCAGCAGGCTTACAGGAGACCTTTCTCTCTCTCTCTTTTTCTTTCTGTTTGCTTCCTTCCTTCATTCCTTCCTTCCTTCATTCCTTCCTTCCTTCCTTCCTTCCTTCCTTCCTTCATGGGGGGTGTTGTTAATGGTTTACAGTCGACAGAAAAATACAGCAGTTTGTACATGTACAACATGTCTCATCTTTCCACATAACTCTTCAACCCCCTCTAGGTCCTCCTCTCCCACCATATCCCAAGAGCTGAACAGTCCCCCCCACCCCGACCCCAACCCCCACCCCAGATTCTGTTACTTCCATGCCATAGATGACAGACTGACATCTTGCTCTCATTAGTATTTCAATGCTGGAAGCAAAGAGCTTGTTCATGGCTCCGCCTCCTCTGCCTCCACCTGCATCTGTAGCCTAGGGTTCCCCCTTCCCCGTGGAAGAAATTTCTTATATTCATTTATTTTATTTTTCATGGGGAAATGACCACTGACAACAAGTTGGAGAGATGGAGAGCAGGAGGTGTGTCCTTTCTAGAAACATTGCTTTTGTAAGGAGAATGAATGAATGAATGAACTGGATCTCCCCAGTGTGGACCATCCTTTCAAAGGCTTCATTCAGATGCAGATAGTCCCAGCTTTGGGGCGGGATGGTCTTTTTTATCTTCCCTCAACACTCAACTGTTGTTGTTGTTGTTGTTTCCAAGCTGCAGAGAGAGGGGGGAGGGGGGAATGAAATGTGCTTTCTTTTTTCTTTTCTTCTTACTTTTTGTTTTTGTTTTGTTTTGTTTTGTTGATGTTTTCAAGTTGAGGTAGCTCAAACTGTTTTCCTGAGGCCAAAGTAGTCCAGCATGAAATTTAGTGGGGGGTTGGTGTTTGTAGAAGGAGGAGAAGGAAAAATTAAAAGAGCAAGCAAGCAAGCAAGCAAGCAAGCAAAGAAAGGGTGAGTGAAAGAGCATAATGTTTATGCAAACAGACTCAAGCACTGAGATTCCAAGGTCACAGGTTCCAGCCCCCACACCACCATAAGCCACAGCTGAGCAGTGCTGTTGGGAGAAGGAGAAGGAGAAGGAGGAGGAGACTGAGGAGGAGAGGAGGAGGAGAGGAGGAGGTGAAGGAGAAGTTGGAGAAGGACACACCCTGCTTTCTGTATTCTTTCTTCTTCTTTCACAAGTAGTGAAGCAGGGCTGCAGGTGTCTCTCTTTCTCTCCCCCACTCCCCCCACCCCTTCCCTCTCAATTTCTGGCTATCTCTATCCAAGACATAAAGATAATTTAGTGATCCGGGAGGTGGCGTGATGGATAGAGCACTGAACTCTCAAGCATGAGGCCCCCGAGTTCAACTCCCCGGTAACACATGTACCTGTGTGATGTCTGGTTCTTTCTGTCTCCTCCTGTCATTCTCATAAATAAATAAATAAATAAATAAATAAATAAATAAGGGAGTCAGTCGGGCATGAGCACAGCAGGTCAAGAGTGCACATGGCACAAAGGGCAAGGACCACCAGTGTGAGGATCCAGGTTCAAGCACCTGGCTCCCCACCTGCAGGGGAGTTAGTTGCTTCACAAGCAAGCAGTGGTGAAGCAGGTCTGTCTGCAGATGTCTTTCTCTCTGTCTTCCCCTCCTCTCTGTCCTATCCAACAATGGCAAAGAAAATAAACCAAAGACAACAAAAGGGAATAAATAAGTAAATAAATAAAATATTTTAAAAGATAATTTGTTTATCTTGAGAGAGAGAGAGATGCACAGCCTTCTCTTCTCCCCTGACGCCCCACCCCCCACAACACACACACACACACACACACACACACACACACACACACACACACAATCTGTTAAGCTCTCTCAGGCATGTAATAGACAATGAATATACTAAAATAGAATCAGACAAGAGAGAAAGGGACCCCGGTGATACCAGGATTATGCAAAAGACTTTCATGTATTGGACTCCTCTGAGGTTACAACTTCAGTCAGTCCCTGGTGACTTCACAAAACCTGTAGGTGCAAGACAGGGAATCCTGTTACTCAGATGAACAACAGCAGAAATAAGGCTTTGTGACACACAACACTCAGCTTTATTCATTCATACATTCAGCAAGCAAGCAAGCAAAGTGTGTTGTTCCCCTCCCCCAGTTTTATTTTCTAAAGGAATGTGTGTGTGGTCTTGGACAGACATGATACTTATTATATACAGACATTTCTTTTCTGCTCCATATAGATATATAAATCCAGTGAATAAAAAATGGCGGGGGGGTGAGGGAAAGGAAATTGGGGGTGGTGGCTACCTACCAGGTACCCTGTCTGAGGAATCCCCAACTCTCTGCTCACCACCACCCTTCACCCTTCACTTCCCTATGGTTTATTGGATTTCTTTCTTTTAATGGAAAAGTTACAGTTTATGCTGAGCCGCTTACAATGTATCCGGATTGTTATATTGAAGAGTAGATTTAAAAAAAAAAGGAGGGGGGAAGGCAGGAGGGACAGTCCAGAATATTGCTGAGTTCTGGCAACTGGTCTTGGTCTATGGGGATCCCACCTGAGACCTCAGCTCCCTCTCTCAAATGAAAATACATGATAGATAGATAGATAGATAGATAGATAGATAGATAGATAGATAGATAGAGTCGGGGGTTGGGTGGTGGCGTGGCACACTGGGTTAGGCACACATAGTATGCAATGGGAAAAAAATACACACACACACACACACACACACACACACGCATACATATTCCCCTCCCCAATTATTGCTGGGGCTCGTGCCTGCACCAGGATTCCACTGCTCCTGGAGGCCTTTTTTTTTCTTCCCCCCCTCAGTTTTGTTGCCCTTATTTATATATATTAAAAAAAATTAGTCAATCGATCAAAAATAAATGCTTTTAAAATTGTATTTATTCCATTTTATAAATAAAGCTTAAGAAATTATGTATTTGTGAGAAAGGAGAAATCTACAGGTCCGGGGTGAGGGTAAATAGCATAATGGTTATAGAAAGAGACTCTCTGAGGTTTCAAGAGTCTCAGGTTCAATCACTGTATACCATATCCCCCCCAACCACCATCTGCTGACAGAGAGAGATTGACAGAGAGAGAGAGAGAGAAATCTACACACAGAGACCAACCAGAGCACTACTCAGCTCTGGTTTGTGGCCTATTGTGGAATGAATCTGGCTGGCACTTTGAGGCCTCAGGGGAAAAAGTGAAGGTCTTTTGTATAACCAAAGGTTATACAACTTCTTTTGTATAAACCAAACCCCCACCCCTGCCCCCCTTTTCTTCTCCCCCCCCATCAGGGTCTTGTTTTTTCCATAAAACAACAAGAGCTGAGACAGCATTGACAAGAGTAACATTAACAACAACAACGGTAACAACAAGGGCAAAAAAATGGGAAAAACAACCTCCAGGAGCAGTGGATTTGTAGTGAAAGCAGGCACTGAGCGCCAACCATAATACAAACAAACAGGCAAAAAAAGAAGAAAAAAAAAAAGAAAAAGAGAAAAGTAAAGAAAACAAGAGCTGAGCAGTGCTCTGGTAAAAATTAAAACATAACATTAGTGGGAGTCCGGCAATAGCGCAGCACTTTAAGCATGCTTGATGCAAAGCTCAAGGACAGGAGGAAGGATCCCGGTTCGAGCCCCAGGATCCCGGTTCAAGCCCCAGGATCCCCACCTGCAGGGGAGTCACTTCACAGCTGGTGAACACCCTCCTAGAATGGCAACAACAGCAACAGCAACAGCAGTGCAGGGGGAGTGTTCTAGGAAAGGAAAAGTAGACCTAAGCATCCTTCCTCTCCCCCCCCCCGCAGCCCACCCAGGTTTATGTCTGTGGTTCCCTGCCTACAGTATGAATCCACTGCTCCTAGAGGCCATCCCCGACCCCCCCCCCGCTTTGTATGGCCCTGGTTGTTCATCATTACCGTTGTTATTATTGCTGTCATTGTTGTTGGATAGGATAGAGAGAAATCCGGAGAGGAGGGGAAGACAGAGAGGGGGAGAGAAAGATAGACACCTTGGGGTGGGGTTTGGGAGTTGTCTTGACTGTAGAGCTGTGGTTTGGGAGCACATGGTACAAAGTGCAAGGACCAGGGTGGGCATCCCAGGTCTAGAGCCTCTCGCATGGCAGTGGGGGTGAGGGGAGGCTCGAAGAAGTGGTGAAGCAGGTCTGCAGGTCTGCTCCCTGCCATGTGTACTTAACCCTCTGCACTACCACCCGGGCCTCCCCAGTCCCTCCATTCTTTCCAGAGAGAGAGACAGAGGGACAGAGACAGAGAGACAGAGACAGAGACAGAGTACAGGGTGTGAGAAAGACATGAAAACAACACACCACTGCCTTTGGAGTTCTATCTCTTTTCTTTTTTTTTTAATATTTATTTTATTTATTTATTCCCTTTTGTTGCCCTTGTTGTTTTATTGTTGTAGTTATTATTGTTGTTGTCATTGTTGGATAGGACATAGGGAAATGGAGAGAGGAGGGGAAGACAGAGAGGAGGAGAGAAAGATAGACACCTGCAGACCTGCTTCACCTCCTGTGAAGCGACTCCCCTGCAGGTGGGGAGCCGGGGTTCCAACCAGGATCCTTCTGCTGGTCCTTGTGCTTTGCGCCACCTGCGCTTAACCCACTGCGCTACAGCCCGACTCCCAGTTCCATCTCTTTTCATCCTCAGTGGTTCTCACTGTGGTTTCTTAGATTTCTTCCTATGAAATGAAAAGTTACATTGTGGCGGTCCAGAAGGTTGCGAGGTGGATAAATAAAGTATTGGACTTTCAATGACGAGGAGGTCCTGAGTTTGACCCCTGGCAGCACATGTACCAGAGTGATGTCTGGCTCTTTCTCTGTCTCCCGTCTTATCTTTCTGCTTCAGAAATAAGTACAATCTTAAATAAAATAAAATTAAATGAAAATAAAGTGACAAACCTTTGTGTCCTGAACCCTATCACCATGTAAATGGATAGTTTTAGTGATGCCTCCATCAGAGGGCATGTGTCATGTGGTGAGGGGACTCAAGGCAAGAAGGGAGAGAGTGAGAAAATAAATAATTTAAAAAGGGATGTTAGTGGTGGTGGTAGAGGAGGAGGAGGAGGAAGGGGGGCCCAGTCAATGAATTAAAGTGAGGCAGTCAATTAATTAATTACTCAAAAATCAATTTTTTCCGGGGTGGGGTAGGTGTATTTAGGAAACTATATACCCCTCCCAAAGGGGAGAGGGGTGAATTCTTAGAAAAGAAAGGAGAGGCCTAATCCCTCCACCTTTTCTGTGTGTATGCCTGTGTTTTGGGGGGGGATGTCAATGTGTAAATGGCCTTTATATACACATGCACACACACACGCGCGCACACACGCACCAACATCTGTGGAGTTCCACCTATTTTCATCTTTGTTGCTGTCTCGTACACTCTTAGATGTTCTCATTTTAAATGTAAAATGATGTTTTAGACTGAACCTTTTCTGATCACATGCAAAGAAATGGCATTTTTCCGGGTTACTCTCATCCATCTCTCTCTCTCTCCCTCCCTCCCTCTCTGCCCCCCCAAAGTATTTTATTAGAGATGGGACTTAGAACAAAAAAGTGTGTGTGTGTGTGTGTGTGTGAGAGAGAGAAAGAGAGAGAGAGAGAGAGAGAGAGGAGAGTTGTGTATATGCCTGTCATTTGGTAGGTCACCCTCTTCCACACTTTTCACCATTAACAAAGGAATAGGTTTATCACAGAGACTCTCATGCCTGAGTCTCCCAAGTACCAGGTTTGATTCTCCACACCCCCCCAACATAAAGGAGAGTTGAGCAGTGCTGGGGTGGGGGGCAAGAAGGAGGATAAACAAGGGCAACAAAAGGGTGAAAAATGGACCCCAGGAGCAGTGGATTCATGGTGCAGGCATGGAGCCCAGCAATAACCCTGGAGGGATAAGAAGGAGAAGGAGAAGGAGAAGGAGAAGGAGAAGGAGAAGGAGAAGGAGAAGGAGAAGGAGAAGGAGGAGAAAGATAGATATAATAAATATTTCATTTCAATCATAGGAACGGAGGCACTGAAATAGGCAGATGGGAACACTGGTCTTTTCTGGTTTGACAGTGGTGTGCTTTGCCTTGGGACATCTGGGGCCTCTAGCCAGAAAAGGCATGGTGGTATGCAGCAGGCTCACAGGAGACCTTCTCTCTCTCTCTCTCTCTCTCTCTCTCTCTCTCTCTTCTCTGTTTCCTTCCTTCCTCCCTTCCTTCTTCCTTCCTTCATGGGGGGTGTTAATGGTTTACAGTCAACAGAAAAATACAACAGTTTGTACATGCACAACATGTCTCATCTTTCCACATAACTCTTCAACCCCCTCTAGGTTCTCCTCTCCCATCATGTCCCAAGAGCTGAACACTCCCCCCCCACCCCGACCCCCACCCCAGAGTCTGTTACTTCTGTGCCATAGATGACAGACTGACATCTTTCTCTCATTAGTATTTCAATGCTGGAAGCAAAGAGCTTGTTCATGGCTCCGCCTCCTCCACCTCTTCCTCCCCCTGTGTCTGTAGCCTTGGGTTCCCCCTTCCCCACGGAAGAAATTTCTTTTATTCATTTATTTTATTTTTCATGGGGAAGTGACCACTGACCACAAGTTGGGGAGATGGAGAGCAGGAGGTGTGTGCTTTCTAGAAACAGATACTGTTTTTGTAAGGAGAATGAATGAATGAATGGATGGATGAATGAATGAACTGGATCTCCCCAGTGTGGACCATCCTTTCAAAGGCTTCACTCAGATGCATATAGTCCCAGCTTTGGGGCGGGATGGTCTTTTTTTATCTTCCCTCAACACTCAACTGTTGTTGTTGTTGTTTCCAAGCTGCAGAGAGAGGGGGGTGGGGGGGAATGAAATGTGCTTTCTTTTTTCTTTTCTTTCTTTTTTTTGTTTTTTGTTTTTTTTGTTTGTTTGTTTTGTTGTTGTTTTCAAGTTGAGGTAGCTTGAACTGTTTTCCTGAGGCCAAAGTAGTCCAGCATGAAATTTAGTGGGGGGAGGGTGTTTGTAGAGGGAGGAGAAGGAAAAATTAAAAGAGAAAGCAAGCAAGCAAGCAAGGAAAGGGTGAGTGAAAGAGCATAATGTTTATGCAAACAGACTCAAGCACTGAGACTCCAAGGTCCAAGGTTCCAGCCCCCCACACCACCATAAGCCACAGCTGAGCAGTGCAGTTGGGAGAAGGAGAAGGAGAAGGAGGACGAGGAGAGGGACACACCCTGCTTTCTGTATTCTTTCCTCTTCTTTCACAAGTAGTGAAGCAGGGCTGCAGGTGTCTCTTCTTCTCTCCCCCACTCCCCCCACCCCTTCCCTCTCAATTTCTGGATATCTCTATCCAAGACATAAAGATAATTTAGTGATCCGGGAGGTGGCGTGATGGATAGAGCACTGAACTCTCAAGCATGAGGCCCCCAAGTTCAACCCCAGTAACATATGTACCGGTGTGATGTCTGGTTCTTTCTGTCTCCTTCTGTCATTCTCATAAATAAATAAATAAATAAATAAATAAATAAATAAATAAGGGAGTTAGTCAGGCCTGAGCACAGCAGGTCAAGTGTGCACATGGCACAAAGGGCAAGGACCACCAGTGTGAGGATCCAGGTTCAAGCAACTGGCTCCCCACCTGCAGGGGAGTTAGTTGCTTCACAAGCAAGCAGTGGTGAAGCAGGTCTGTCTGCAGATGTCTATCTTTCTCTCTGTCTTCCCCTCCTCTCTGTCCTATCCAACAATGGCGACGAAAATAAACCAAAGACAACAAAAGGGAATACATAAGTAAATAAATAAAATATTTTTAAAAGATAATTTGTTTATCTTGAGAGAGAGAGAGATGCACAGCCTTCTCTTCTCCCCTGACGCCCCACCCCCCAACACACACACACACACACACACACACACACACACACACACACACAATCTGTTAAGCTTTCTCAGGCATGTAATAGACAATGAATATACTAAAATAGAATCAGACACGAGAGAAAGGGACCCCGGTGATACCAAGATTATGCAAAAGACTTTCATGTATTGGACTCCTCTGAGGTTACAACTTCAGTCAGTCCCTGGTGCCTTCACAAAACCTGTAGGTGCAAGACAGGGAATCCTGTTCCTCAGTAGCTCTTGAGATGAACAACAGCAGAAATAAGGCTTTGTGACACACAACCCCCAGCTTTATTCATTCATACATTCAGCAAGCAAGCAAGCAAGCAATGTGTGTTGTTCCCCTCCCCCAGTTTTATTTTCTAAAGGAATGTGTGTGTGGTCTTGGACAGACATGATACATATTATATACAGACATTTCTTTTCTGCTCATATATAAAAATATATAGATATATAAATCCAGTGAATAAAAAATGGCGGGGGGTGAGGGAAAGGAAATTGGGGGCTGGGGCTACCTACCAGGTATCCTTTCTCTGAGGAATCTCCAACACTCTGCTCACCACCACCCTTCACCCTTCACTTCACTCCACTCCACTCCACTCCACCCCAACCCACCCACTCATTTACAATGCAAATTTCTGGCCAGAAAGATACAAAGTGTTGCCAAGCAGGGGTAGAGAGGATAATGGTTATGCTAAGAGACCCTCATTCCTGAGGCTCCACAACCTGGCCAGGAAGCCTGTGGCGATTCAAGGAGCCAGAGTGCAACATCATTCAGACTTCCATTCCAACTCACAAATTCTTCTGCCAGAGACTAAGTCCCAGGGGAGTGCTGGTCGACCTGCCTGCTCCACAAGGCAGCAGTCCAGGAAAAGGGTGGCGGGGTGGCAGGGTGGTGGGATCCTGGGATCCTAAGGAGGGCTTCATCCAGTGATTAAGTCCAAGGGAGTTCTGGTCGACCCGCCAGCTCCACAAAGAAGGTAGTCTGAAATTCGGGATCCGGGGTCCAGTGGTGCCACGGCGGACTTCATCCAGATGCCCTGGTGACCCGCGAGCCACTCCTCCAGCGACCAACCCACTGGCTCCACAAAGAAGGCGGTCCGGGGTCTGGGGTCCGGGATCCGGGGTCCGGGGTCCGGGGTCCGGGGTCCAGGGTCGGGGGGTGCCACGATGGACTTCATCCAGACACCCGGTCGACCCACAAGCCGCTCCGACAGCGACCAAGTCCCAAGGGACTGCTGGTCAACCCACCAGCTCGACAATGAAGGCAGTCTGGGGTCTGGGATCCGGGGTCCGGTGTCCAGGGGTGCCATAGCAGACTTCATCCAGAAGTCAGTAAAATAAGTATATAAGTAAAATATTAATGATTGAAGACAGAGTGTGTGAGAGCATGTGAGAATTAGAGACAGAGAAGGCAAGAAGAGAAATAGATGAGTTGGAAAGACACCAGAATTCAAAAACCTCCTACACTGTGTTCATTGATGACAAATTCAAAGCTGGATTGTAGAGATTGTAAGGCAGCAGCTCTCATGCCCACAGACCCCAGACAGCCCCAGCCTTCACCATATGCTTTACTACCAGACCTCACAGTAATGTGTGTGTGTGTGTGTGTGTGTGTCTGTCTGTCTGTGTCTGTGTGTGCTCAGAGCTCACCTATAGTAGTCTCAGAGCATGGGTGGGAAGGTAGCCAGCCTCACCTGCAACTCATGTACAGAGAACCTAGGTGGTCAGGGCAAGCCAGCTAGCCCAGATTCTGGCTAAGCAAGAAGGCACATGCAAAGGGACTCTCATGTCTCCCTCTCCTGAGTTCCCAATTCAATCTCATGCCTCACTATCATGGAAACACTGTCAAAGGGGTAAGCTGGGGCACGCCTCAGAATTCAGGGGCAGGAGCCTGTCCAGTCACGTTTGGCTGCCTACTCAGCCTCCAGACTCTCAGTCCACTGCTCAGGGCAGCAGATTACAAGCCCAAAATGAACCCAGAAAGAGCTGTGTTTCAACATAGATGGGAAGTGTTTGACCAAACAATAGTGGATGAACCCGGCCCTTTACACCTACCCTTTGGGTCCGGCTAAGGTAATTGCTCCTGTGGCCTCACAATCCCTGATCATGGTGTCCTGGTGTCCACACATCACACTCAGAGAGATTCCCAGAAGTAGGCATGCATGAGTTTCCCATACAAAGTCGCTCTGCTTGCAGGAAGCACAAACTCCCAGGACCCTTGCTATGGAGAGACAAAAGGAAGATGGATGCCTCCATTGCCATAATTAGGAGTTTCCAGTGGAGATCACAGCCCCGCCCCTCACCTGAGGGCCTGGCTGCTGCTAATAAAGGCAATTGGAAACACCTGTTACCACTTGGGCCCTGAGGACATACTCAGGAATCCCTCCAGGATCTAGCAGGCTGGCAGACCTCCTGATCCCAGGATAGCTGTGCTCCTAGTTGGGAGGGCCTTCGGGTCAGAGGTGAGAATATTCCCTAGATACAAGAATGAACATCAGGTTTCAAAAGGATTTGAAATCCCATGAGGCACTTGGAAAAGACTTTTCACAGCCATCAAGACACCCTCTTTCTGAACCCTGGAAGCTTCCGTTTTGCATGGAAAATCTGGACACTGGTGTGGACATCAGTACCACCGATCCTTTACATTCGGCCCAATAGAGGGAAAGCACAATGTGTGTGCCAGGGTGGTAGAGTTTCACTTCTCTTGACCTTGGCTCTCATGGAATAAGGACAAGGATGTGGTGCAGGAAATGGAGGAGGGCTGCATTTAGGCTGAGTGTCAGCCACAGGACCCTGGAGAATGGGAGTCAAGCACAGAGGGCCTGGACAGCTGCAGCTGGAGTTGGACATATGCCTATTACCTGCAGCAGGAATGCTGACTCCTAAGTTCTCCTCTGTACTATGCCATGTGCACAAGACTAAGTAATCCAAAGGGCAAAGAAAGGAAAATTTCAACACCAGGAAGACCAAGTTCACTATGCATTCACTGACTTCCACGAAGGGTCCTAGGAAGAAGGCACATAGAGACAGTCAGAGAGACAGAATGACAGTGACTGAAAAGGACAAATTCTGGCCCTGTGTTGATCAGTGCCAGAGCACTGAAGACAAACCCTCCATTCCCATGCATAATTCTTACAAGTGGCATTGTTATTTTATGTTTGTGAGGAAAGGTTACACTTAGAACATCTAGGTCTTAGCCGCTCTGAGAAGCAACACGTGGCCTGCAGCCCACTCACCAAAACTGCCCTACCCTCTCCAAATTGGAAGTAGTTTTAGTGATGTTCCAGCCAAATGCAGACTGGCGTATTTCATCTCCCGGGTTCTGCATCACCCTGTCCTGTGTGCAGGGTACTGAACTATGTCTATTTCTTCTTTGATTTACAGTTTTGGGATAGGACTCAGTGGACAAAAAGAGCAAGATTGAAGTAGATGACTTGGCAGCTGTAGTTTGTGCTGAGACAGATTTATAGAGTGACAAGAGGTAAACGAATGGCTCTGTGAGATATCTCTCATGACTCTGGCTCAGAAGGGCCAGGTGTATCTGCATTACTACCATAATCCAGAGCTGTGCAGGTCTCTAGCTAAAAAACATTTTCAGATCTCTACATGTTATATATATATATATATATATATATGTATATATATATATATATATATATACATATATATATATATATATATATATATAGAGAGAGAGAGAGAGAGAGAGAGAGACTGATGTAGTCATTTTCTACAATGGATTTGATATGACATTCAGACAATTGATTGCTAAAACCTGTATAGAAACTGTGCATCAGGAAAAGAATTGTCCAAAGGAGTAAAATCTCAAAATCATTAGCTATATGCAGCTCCAACGGGACAGAGCGAAAAAGGCTTGAGAAGGAACTCATCAAGGAGACTCTCCACATGGACAGGCACCACAAGTTTCCTAGTCTGGCAACAGACACAGTGCATCTGGTAGTTCCCAGTGCAAGCCTCAGGGCAAAAACCTCTCCCTCTTCAGTGTTTTTACATCTGAAAAGAAGAAATGTGACCAAGGGCCAAAGAGAGCTACAGGGTGTCAATATTGAGCTGTAAATCAGAATGTACCAAGTATTTGCAAAAAAATCACTTTATTATAAACTCTGAGTGATACTGGCATGGAAATGAGGAGAAAGAATATGGCTTGTGTCAAAAAGACTTACAAACTGAGGCTCCAGTAGCCTAGGAGAAATCGCCAACACAACAAGCCAGAGGTCAGCAGTGCTCTGGTAACTCTCTTTGTATATCTGGGCCTGTCAGTAAAATAAGTATATGAGTAAAATATTAATGAGTGAAGACAGAGTGTGTGAGAGCATGTGAGAGTTAGAGACAGAGAAGGCGAGAAGAGAAATAGATGACTTAGAAAGACACCAGAAATCAAAAACCTCCTACACTGTGTTCATTGATGACAAATTCAAAGCTGGTTTGTAGAGATTGTAAGGCAGCAGCTCTCATGCCCACAGACACAGACAGCCCCAGCCTTCACCATATGCTGTACTACCAGACCTGACACTTGTGTGTGTGTGTGTGTGTGTATCTGTCTGTCTGTCTGTGTGTGTCGGTGTGTGCTCAGAACTCACTTGTGGTAGTCTCAGAGCATGGGTGTCAAGGTAGCCAGCCTCACCTTCAACTTATGTACAGAGAACCTAGATGGTTAGGGAAAGCCAGCTAGCCCAAATACTGGCTAAGCAAGAATGCTTATGCATAGGGACTCTCATGTCTTGCTCTCCTGAGTTCCCGATTCAATCTTATGCCTCACTATCATCCAAACACTTCCAATGGGGGAAGCTGGGACACCCCTCAGAATTCAGGGGCAGGACCCTGTCCAGTCACGTTTGGCTGCATACTGAGCCTCCAGGCTCCTAGTCCTCTTCTCAGTGGAAGCAGATTACATGCCCAGAAAGAACTCAGAAAGAGCTGTGTCTCAACATAGATGGGAACTGTTTTTGACCTAATAATAGTGGATGAACCCAGCCCCTTACACCTCCCCTTTGGGTCCTGCTAAGGCAATTGCTCCAGTGGCCTCACAATCAATGATCACGCTGTCCTGGTGTTCACACATCACACTCAGAGAGATTCCCAGAAGTAGGCATCCATGTGTGTCCCATACAAAGTTGCTCTGCTTGCAGGAAGCACAAACTCCCCAGGCCCTTGCTATTGAAAGACAAAAGGAAGATGGTTGCCTCCATTGGCTGAATTAGAAGTTTCCAGTGGAGATCACAGCCCCGCCCCTCACCTGAGGGCCTGGCTGCTGCTAATAAAGGCAATTGGAAACACCTGTTACCACTTGGGCCCTGAGGACATACTCAGGAATCCCTCCAGGATCTAGCAGGCTGGCAGACCTCCTGACCCCAGGATAGCTGTGCTCCTAGTTGAGAGGGCCTTCTGGCCAGAGGTGAGAATATTGCCTAGATACAAGAAAGAACTTCGGGTTTCCAAAGGATTTGAAACCCCATGAGGCACTTGGAAAAAGACATTTCACAGCCATCAAAAAAACCCTCTTTCTGAACCCTGGAAGCTTCCATTTTGCGTTGAAAATCTGGACACTGGAGTGGCCATCAGTACCACAGATCCTTTACATTTGGCCCAATAGAGGGAAAGCACAATGTGTGTGCCAGGGGGATAGAGTTTCACTTCTCTTGACCTGGGCTCTCATGGAATAAGGACAAGGATTCAGTGCAGGAAATTGAGGAGGTTGCATATAGACTGAGTGTCAGCCTCAGGGCCCCGGAGAATGGGAGTCAAGCACAGAGGGCCTGGACAGCTGCAGCTGGAGATGGACATATGCCTATTACCTGCAGCAGAATCGCTGTCTCCTCAGTTCCCCAATGTACTACACCATATGCAGGAGACTGAATAATCCAAAGGGCAAAGAAAGGAAAATTTCAACACCAGGAAGTCTGAGTTCACGATGCATGCACTGACTTCCTTAAGGGCCCAGTGAAGAAGGCACGTAGAGACAGTCAGAGAGACAGGATGACAGAGACAGAAAAGGACTGAAATTCTGGCCCTGTGTTGATCAGTGCCAGAGCACTGATGACAAACCCTCCATGCCCATGCATACTTCTAACAAGTGGCATTGTTATTTTATGTTTGTGAGGAAAGGTTACACTTAGAACATCTAGGTCTTAGCCCACTCTGAGAAGCAACACTTGGCCTGTAGCCCACTCTCCAAAACTGCCCTCGCCTCTCCAATTTGGAAGTAGTCTTAGTGATGCTCCAGCCAAGATGCAGGCTGGCGTATTGCATCTCCGTGCTCCAGCCTCAGACTGTCCTGTGTGCAGAGAACTGCACTATGTCTATTTCTTCTTTGATTTACAGTTTTGGGATAGGACTCGGTGGACAAAAAGAGCAAGAGGGAAGTAGATGATTTGGTGGCGATAGTCTGTGCTGATAGAGATTTGTAGAGTGATAAGAGGTATACAAATGGTTCTGTGAGATGTCTCTCATGACTCTGGCTCAGAAGAGTGAGGTGTATCCTCATTACTACCCTAATCCAGAGCTGTGCAGGTCTCTAGCAAAAAATATTTTCAGATCTCTACAGGTTATATATATATATATATATAGATAGATAGATAGATAGATATATAGAGAGAGAGACACTGATGTAGTGAATTTCTACAATGCATTCGATATGACATTCAGACAATTGAATGCTAAAACCTGTATAGAAACTGTGCATCAGGAAAAGAATTGTCCAAAGGAGTAAACTCTCAAAATCATTAGCTATATGCAGCTCCTATGGGACTGAGTGAAAAAGCTTGAGAAGGAACTCATCAAGGAGACTCTCCACATGGACAGGCACCACAAGGTTCCTAGTCTGGCAACAGACACAGGGCAGCTGGTAGTTCCCAGTGCAAGACTCAGGGCAAAAACCTCTCCCTCTTCAGTGTTTTTACATCTGAAAAGAAGCAAAGTGACCAAGGGCCAAAGAGAGCTACAGGATGTCAATATTGAGCTGTAAATCAGAATGTACCAAGTATTTGCAAAAAAATCACTTTATTATAAACTCTGAGTGATACTGGCATGGAAATGAGGAGACAGAATATGGCTTGTGTCAGAAAGACTTACAAACTGAGGCTCCTGTAGCCTAGGTGAAATCGCCAACACAACAAGCCATAGCTCAGCAGTGCTCTGGTAACTCTCTTTGTATACCTGGGCCTGTCAGTAAAATAAGTATATAAGTAAAGTATTAATGACTGAAGACAGCGTGTGTGAGAGCATGTGAGAGTTAGAGACAGAGAAGGCGAGAAGAGAAATAGATGAGTTGGAAAGAGACCAGAATTCAAAAACCTCCTACACTGTGTTCATTGATGACAAGTTCAAACCTGGCTTGTAGAGATTGTAAGGCAGCAACTCTCATGCCCACAGACCCCAGACAGCCCCAGCCTTCACCATATGCTGTACTACCAGACCTGACACTAATGTGTGTGTGTGTGTGTGTGTCTGTCTGTCAGTGTGTATCTGTGTGTGCTTAGAACTCACCTATAGTAGTTTCAGAGCATGGGTGTCAAGGTAGTCAGCCTCACCTGCAACTTATGTACAGAGAACCTAGCTGGTTAGGGAAAGCCATCTAGCCCAGATTCTGGCTAAACAAGAATGCATATGCAAAGGGATTCTCATGTCTCCCTCTCCTGAGTTCCCGATTCAATCTCATGCCTCACTATCATCCAAACACTGCCAACGAGGGAAGCTGGGGTACCCCTCAGAATTCAGGGGCAGGACCCTGTCCAGTCACGTTTGGCTGCATACTCAGCCTCCAGGCTCCCAGTCCACTTCTCAGGGCAGCAGATTACAAGCCCAGAATGAACCCAGAAAGAGTTCCAACATAGATGGGATCTGTTTGACCAAACAATAGTGGATGATCCCGGCCACTTACACCTCCCTTTTGGGTACAGCTAAGGCAATTGCACCTCTTTCCTCACAATCCCTGATCATGGTGTCCTGGTGTCCATACATCACACTCAGAGAGATTCCCAGAAGTAGGCATCCATGAGTGTCCCCCACAAAGTTGCTCTGCTTGCAGGACGCACAAGCTCCCTGGACCCTTGCTATTGAGA